>NW_015167120.1:99991-169938 GCF_001447785.1 Gekko japonicus | reverse complement strand
CTCCTTCTCCATCAGCTTCCGTCGGAGCTTCTCCTCTCGCAGGCCCACGACGAAATGGTCACGGAGGGCCTCGTCCAGGTGTGCTCCAAAGTTGCAGTCGGATGCGAGCTGGCGCAACTCCGCGAGGAACTCCGTGGCGGTCTCTCTGCCCAGTTGATTGCGGGTGTAGAAGGTTACCCTGCAAGTCAGCTCAGTGGGTTTGGGTGCGAAGTGGTTCTGCACCGCTTTGACGATCTGCTCGAAGGTGCAGTCGCCGAGGTCTGTGGGGGAGAGTAGCCGTCCAGCCAGGGACACCACGGCGGTGCCGCAGGAGGCCAGGAGGAATCCCCTCTTCTTGCCTTTGTCCGTGATATCAAAAAATTCCAGCACAGATTGGGCTCCTCTGACCCAGGAGGCCCAGTCCTGCGGGCGGGCTATGTCGAAGGGTGGAAGCAGCCCCAGCCCAGGAGCGGTAGCCATTGTGCGCGTCGGTGGGGGTGTGGGAGGAGCGGTCTCATTGTTCGATGGTTCGCTCATCGGATCGGCTGCTTCGCGTCCTCCTGGTCCCTCGCGACGGCCCGGCTCAGATGCGGCTGTATCCCATCCTCGTCGCCACTGCTATGTAGTGGGTTGCCGCATGGATGGATGACAGACAGCGACGTGGTGCATAGCATGCTTTATTAGGCACACAACAAGACATGTGGACAAACGGCCGGCAGGCCAACTATATACACCTCTGGGGAAACCCCCTGGTCACCATTGGTGGGTTTGAATCTCCCGCCATGGCTCCCATTGGTTCCCCTGTGGAGGGACTAGAATCCTAGTCCCCATTGTCTTCCAGGACTGAAGCTCAGGTATGTGCGCTGACCTCCGGTGGCGGTCAGCGGACACAACACCGATGAAAGCAAGGGTTCCTTGAAGTATTCTGCTTTCAGACCATTTAGGAATTTAATGATGTAAGAACATATGAACAGCTAGATTAGATCAGTGGTCCATGTAGTCCATAATTCTGTCTCTTGCACAGTGGCCAACCAGTTCCTCTGGAGGTCTCACAACAGGTCATAGTGTCAAGCAATGCTCCCTGTAAGCTGTGGAGTCTTGTGAGCAAAAATTCTACTTTGTGAGGTACTAGCATTAAAGTTGTAAGTGAGCAATTTGGGTACTACATAAATTAGTTTTCTCTGGAGCCAACCTTCCTGAGCTAAGACAAAAATGTGTGAGCCAGAGGCTAAAAAACTGTGAGCTAGCTCACACTAACTCAGCTTAGAGGGAACACTGGTATCAAGTCCTGGATACAATCACTCCCACAACACTCTTGTAGCAGCAAGATTTGTTTATTGAGAGGAAGAGAGATTCCAAGCATAGACTGATTCTGTGTCAGAACTGACATCCAGATGCCAGGTCTGACCCTATACTACCAGCAGGACATTCCCCATATGCCAACCACCCAATCAATATTCTCATTCAGCCCGCCAAAGATCCAAGCCTGTCCTTATGGCTGCTGCCAGCACCTGCAACTAACAGTTACATTCAGGGCTCTTTTTGTAGAAAAAGCCCAGCAGGAACTCATTAGCATAATAGGCCACACCCAACAGCAGAAACTCATTAGCATATTAGGCCACACCCCTGGTAGCACAGCTCATTGGCAAATTAGGCCACACCCCCATGTTACCAGAAGTGTGCTCATCCAGCCACACCCATCTTTTGCTTCTTATTCTGTTTACCTTGTTTGTTGTCAAAACCTAGGGCTTTTTTGTAGCAGGAACTCCTTTGCATGTTAGGCCACATGCCCCTAATGTAGCCAATCCTAATGAGTTTCTGATGTTGGGTGTGGCTTATTATGCTAATGAGTTCCTGCTAGGCGTGGCCAACTTGGAAGCCAGCCGGAACTCCATTCCTGTGCGTTCCTGCCCAAAAATAGCCCTGGTTACATTTATCTAGAAACTCCCTGCATTACAAAGTCATGGTGGACACTGAGATCATACACTTCCCAGGGTCTTGCAGACTGCTCCAAGCTGGTGCTATTCAAGCTTAAGCAGACATTCACATGCACATCCACTCCCCCCCTCCTAGCAAACAAGATAAACAGCATGTAGATGAAAACAGTGGAATGAGCACTTCTGAGAAAGTCGTTAACCCCTAATGCAACAGAGCATGAGTTTGGCTAGACAACATTCAATGACAAGCGAGGCCTGAGCTTGACACATAGAGCCTGAAGCCTTCCCACGATGCTGCCTCCTGACACTGGTACTCGAAAGTTTACCGCCTCTCAGTGCCGAGGTTCCCTTCAGTCACCAAGGCTAGTAGCTACAGAAAGACCTATCTTCCATGAATCTGTCTAATCCCCTTTTAAAGCTCTCTATGCCTGTGGTCATCATTTCCTCCTCTGGCAGCAAATTCCACATTTTAATCACTCACTGTGTAAAGAAGTATTTTGTTTTGTCAATCCTGAATCTACTGCCCATCAGCTTACTTGGATGCCCTCAAGTTCTAGTATTTTGGGAGAGGGAGAAAAAGTTATCTTTCTCAACTCTCTCTACCCCCTGCATAATTTTATAAACCTCTATTATGTCTCCACTTAGTTGTCTCTTTTCTAAACTCTGATGGCCCACTCTTCAGCCTTTCTTCATAGGGAATGTCGTCCAACCCCCTTATCATCTTGGTCACCCTCTTTTGTATTTTCTCCAGCTATGTGATGTCTTTTTGAGATACAGTGACCAGAACTACACACAGTATTCCAAATGAGGCTGCACCACAGATCTATATAGGGGTATTATAATACTGCCCATTTTATTTTCAGTCCCATTCATGATAACCCCCAACATAGACTTTGCCTTTTTCACCACTGCAGCACACTGGGTTGACACTTTCATTGAGGTATTTACTATGTTGTGTATGCTGGCCGCCACCAGGGGCCAGCAGCAACCCAGGGCTTGACCCTGGGTGGACAATGGAAACCAGCCTCTTGGTCTCTCCAAAAGGAGCCAAGGGAAACGGGGAGGGAAATTCAAACCTCCCAATGGGATCCAGGGGTGTCCCCTGGATATGTATATAGTTGGCCTGCGGGCCGTTGTTCTTTGTCTTAGTTGTGTACTAGTCAAGCGTGCACCATGTTATGGGAGCTGAGGAGGCCTAGCCACGCGGCCAACCCACTGACTACACAATATACTATGACCCCAAGATGACCAGAACTTTGAATTGTTTCCAAAATCAACTGGGCAGCCACATTATTCTTCTCTTATCACTGAAACATGTTACCAGTAGTTTGCGACAGTCAGCAATCTTACTGCTAAATTTTGCACCAACTGAGCCTTCAAAGGCAGCCCCATCCAGATAACACTGCAGTACTCCAATCCTGGATGTGATCAAAGCATAGATGAATATGACTATTTTACATCACAGCCTTTAAGTGCAGAAATGCTTTTTCTGAACTGAATCAGCTCAGATTGCAGTTGGTGGCAGGGCTGACATGGGTCAATGCTGCCACTTGTGAAAGAAAGAAAAAAATCCTTGCATGTATAAAGATTGCAATTAAATATCTGCATAATTTTAAAAGTGTAACTACCTCAGGGCAGGGTCTTGTCTTCTTGTACTCTGAAAAGTGCCATGCAAATTGATGATGATAATAACAAATTAACATGCCATGGAGAAAGACTTTTCAAGTTTAGCCCCCCCCCAGCTGATAGGGTTTTTCTTTTTAATGGTGGAACATGTATAAATGTAACCTGTCTTGAAGTCTTAAATGGTGTCTGCCAAGTCAAAGCTATATTGAATCACTTATGAATTTGTCCTGTGGTTGTTACTTTCCCCATGAGATCACCACAGGGCCAAGCAGATTCTTCTTTATTCCTTCACTACCAACATTTGTTTTACCAAATCCAGAATTGTTTCTTCTCCCCTGCAATGACACACACACAGAGAGACACATATGCATTCTTTTTGGGTATCCTAGTCTTGGTTTCTACAGTAAATTAGTGATGGCTACATTACCCACATGCAGTAAAACGAGAATGAGAGTTATTTAGCATCTGTAATACCAACTAATAAAATTCTTTATGGCAAAGCATTGTGTATTTTGTTGTTGCCATATTTTAGTGGAAAGATATTTCTAATCATTTTTCAAAGGTTTGCAATGTTTTATTGAAACCATTTTTCATACCCCTTATCTCTGCAACTAACAGTGCCATTTCTGTGGAAGGGTCTCAGAGGGCAGGAACTATTAGAATAATTTGTGAATCTCATTTTTAAAAAGCGTTCAGAATAAAACTCCCAGGGGTTTTTTTTATATCACATTACAGTGCCATAGTGCCCCCATGCTATCTGTGATGTTAAATAAATGCATTTCTTTTCCTTTTTTTTTTTTACTTAGGCTAGCCTTTTTCAAATGTCTTTGTTGATATTTGAGGGCTGAGACAATGTAGCTAACATGTACATTGAACAAATGTCATTGTTAGAGAGGTGATTTACCAAGTTCATTGGCAATGGTCTTACTTAGAGAAGTAAGATTTGGCCTATCATTTTGGAAATTCTAGCCTTGGCTACTGTAATGTGTTCCCGGTAAAGTATCCTTTGGAGCTGCATCCCACTGTTAGGGAATCCCTCTGTTGCAAATGAGTGCATGTGAGAATGGGCTGGGCAGACAGGCCGGGAACTGGCTAAAGAGAGATCCTATTTGGGGTCATAACATGGGTGAGTCTGGATAGCCACCCATTAAATCCACAAAATTATTATCAAATGCTTCCCTGAGCCACAGGTAAACCATTAGGGTATTTAAAACACCATACCAGCAAAAGTAACATTATTTATCCTATATCTACTGCTGAATTTAACCCCCCCCCCCCCGTGGATCAATATACCTATAGCATAGGCCCAGGTTCAGATGGGGGATATTTTTTTGCTGGTCTTCTGCAGGTCTGCATGTTTGCAGCAAAACAAGAAAAGTTATAAAGGAGGGGGGTTAAATTAATGCCCCCCAAGAGAGGTATGTTGTTTGCACTTGTATAGACAATATATAGGAGCATTCCCGTGAACTGGAAGTGATCAGAGTAGGGAACGGTAGATGGGGCTGCTGTTTCTTGAGCCAGGTAAGCAGACAGAGGAGAAGGAGGGCAAACCACTGCCATGTAAGCCAGGCAGGCAAGGAAGAGCAGAAGCAGCTGCTGCACCAGCAGGCCAGCCAGGTGGGTGGCCAAATGAAGAGCAGCTAGAACTTCCACCACCAGTGCTGCAATGAGCCAGGTGGGCAGGCAGGTGGGTGGGGAGGAAAAGGCATTACTGCAACCACCCACCTCCCAGTACTGTAAGTGGGCAAGTTTCCCAAGCAGGAGTTCGCAACCCTACCTATGGTCCATAAATCTCAGACATACACAGAATTCTTGCACTTTGTTGAAGAACCTGTTTCTTCCTTGCCTTGGTGTTACCTTAATCCTACTGTTGTTTTATTTTGGAAGGTTCCTCACACTTTTTAAAACTGCCAGCTGGTTACCAAAAGATTACATTAAAAAAGGATGCAGACAGGATTTTTTTTTTTAAGTGCTGGGGGCTGGCACTCTCCAGCTGTGCTCCTGCCATTCCCCTCCCAGGAGTCAATGGAGAGTCAATGGAAAGAAATGTGCCTGTGTCAATAGGCACCCACTTTGGGGGTCTGTAAAATCAACCCCCTTTGTTCATCCTGCTTGAAGGTTGGGGGGGGCGGTCTTTAGATTAGGAGGACTATCTTGTATGCAAATTTGGTACCATTATCTTTAAAAACAGCTGCCCAAGATCCTCAAATTGGTTACTCATGAAAAATATTGGCCCTGAAATTCTGGAAACCCCCACGCCTACCCCAAGAATTTGAATGCAAAACTGGTGAAGTCTTATTTGAAGATCAACAATCACAGTAAATGGCTCCCCAACCTTGGAGCTGAAATAATAATGATTATTACTTTTCTTGGAGCACTCCTCTAAACTGCACTGAATTCTGATAAAGAAGTACATTCAGGGTAGCCATTTATTAAAACCTCTTCCTAACCATTTGAGAGATTGTCTGTCCTTCATGTCCCTACAAAAAGTTGAAAATAGATCTGGAGTAGATTCCTCTGAATATCATGCTATTACCAGAAGCAATCTATAGACAATCTCTTTGTCTTGTGTTAACAGATTCCCCCCCCCACACACACACACATTAAACCTGCTTACTGAGTTCCAGGACGTTCCTTATGGAGAATATTTTCTGGGTGATCTTTTTCTTTAATGATAGCTACCTGTCTTTGGGTCACTGTTTTTGCTGTTTTAAAAATGCATTTATTAAAGTTTTCTGAAAATATAAGGACCTTAGAGGCATGTGGACTAAGCAAGTAATTTAATTTCATTTTTAAATACAGTTTTATTAAAATAAATTAAAGATATATACAAGAAATACATAATGTTCATAAGATACATTGCCAATCTAAACCTCCTTTCGTCCTGCCTCCATGGACATAGAAAACCCTTCACTAGCAACTGACAATATTAATACTATTTCCAATTATACAATTGCCAGTTGCATTCTTTGTATAGTTCTTGACCATAAAAGGTCTACTGTATATGTATCTCTATTTTTCTGGTAAGCAGTTGATTTCACTAAAATATAGATTAAGATGCTGAGCTGCAGACCAGAAGGTTGGTAGCTCGGCAGTTCAAGACCCTAGTGCCACGTGACCGAGTGAGCTCTGGCCCCAGCTCCTGCCAACCTAGCAGTTTGAAAACAAGAAATTGCAAGTAGATAAATAGGTAGCGCTTTGGTGGAAGGTAACAGCATTCCATGTACCTTGGCATTTAGTCATGCCAACCATATGACCACAAAATAAGTCTTCAGACAGCCCTGGCTCTTCAGCTTGGAAACAGAGATAAGCACAACCCCCTAGAGTCAGATTCTTTTTTTAATATATATAAGTTTTTTATTAAGTTTTGCAATGTAAGACAAACATACATACATGACAATAACAAACATAAAATCTCATCTCCGATTAAGACATCAGCTTGAGCAAAACAGTTATCTAAACAATAAAAAACAATACACAATAGTACTTCCCTCTTATGCTCACAAAGTATTCAATCTGGTATCTAAGTATTCTTGTTCCTCCTGAATACCTAACACTTCCTGAAAACACCACTTTTATCCTCCTTTCTAAGTTTCTATAGCAGTGGTGTCCTCAATTCAAACCTAATAATCCTGAAAATACTGAGATAGTTGGTTTGTATATTCTACCAATTAAATCTAATCTCTAATCATTGTCATTTAGCTTGAAAGCGTGGCAACCAAATATAGAAGTATCAAACTAAATCCTATTTTTACAAATCACCCTCTCCATTCACCTCTGCGGTCATCTCAGAAATTCATAAATTTCCAAAACGCTTGTTTCGCTTCTTTTACAGTCCTAGTCAGGTATTTGGGACTTTTAAACGTTGTCACACTCTTCCTTGTTTTTTCCCCTTTTACTGTCCTCCTCTTTTTCCTAGGAGTAGATTCCAGCAAGCCCTTTTTCCCTTTCTGAGTTTGGAGCATACTTTGATTCTCTGACGCATACTCCCGGATATCCACCTCTTGGGGTTCTCTTTCTTTGCCCGTAGGTTGGGTATTATAAGCCTCAATCTCTTGATCCACTTCCTGGGCGTCAGCCCGCCTTTGTATTCCTTGCCTTTGTTCTCGACTGCTCTTCTCCTCTACCATTACCTCTGAGTAGTTTCTGAAAAAATTCTCGCATGCTGATTTACACGCTTGTTCCACAGCCTTTACACACACCTGTCTCACTGTATTTAACAATGTTAGTTGAAACTGCTCACCCATAAGCTCACTGCGCAGTATATCTAGGGCTGCGCCCTCAGTTGTTTCCTCCGGCGCCATATCCCTTTTTAGCAGTAACTTTCTATTAGTCCAGTCCCGATATATTTCATTTATTTTTAAGACTAACAGAACTCTCCACAGAGTCAGATTCAACTGGCTTCCGAGCAAGGGAAACATTTACCTTTTGTTTATTTTCAACAACCAGTCTTGTGGTTTAGGGATTTTTTTTGTTTCCATTGCCTGGCACAAACTAGCCTGGCAGTGGTATTCATATGCAAGGCAACCATTTGTTGATCTCTAGGGATATCAGGGAGGTAATTGTAAAGGTAACCCTGAAAAGTTGGCCTTGGGTGAGGAAAGAAAATGGAAATAAATATTATAATAATAGCACCATCATAAATGTAATAACTTATAGGATCAAGTTAAAAAGTTAAAAATGAATTGTCATCAAGTTTCTCTCTCTTAGCATCTGAAATTAGTGATTGATTGATTGATGAGATGATTGATGAGATGAGCCTGGAATTTCTTCCTTTGAGACGGTGGGAATTTTCAGGATTTAGTGATTCCAGAAACTTGATAACTGACAACCAAATAATTCCATACAGTGACATCGAAGATATTTTAGAGCCTAGTATTTCAACATTTGAATATCTCTACCAAGTCAGAGACTAACTTTGTGAACTGATACCGAAAAAAAATTTCTATTTTAAGACCTACAACAGAGTTTGAGGAACTGCTTTTAGCAGATGATAAAAGTCTTGTTTCCAGAATGTATTCTTGTTTATTGAAAGTGACACTCAAACCTGATCAAAACTTTTGCCGTAGGTGGCAAAAAAATGTAGGTAACAACGTAGATGATTTAACATTCTCAAGACTTTCCACAGACACATTCAAGCATAATCTCTGAATTCGGTGCCATGAGTACAGCTGGAAACAATAATTGTGATCTGTGTGAGATTTCTGAAAACTGGTTGCCTACTTCCAGGTAAGAACTAGAGTTCTCCCTCAATTATTTACCCAACTGAATGCACCCAACTGAATGCAGATTTCCAGAGAACAGCAAGAAGAGATGAGGAGGCCTTCCTGAATGAACAATGGAAAGTAATAGAGGAATGGGAAGGACTAGAGATCTCTTCAAGAAAATTGGAGAAATCAAGGGAATGTTCCATACAAAGTTAGCCGTGATAAAGGACAAAAACGGGAGGGACCTAACAGAAGCAGAAGAGCTTAGGAAGAAATGGCAAGAATACACAGAAGACCTATACAAGAAGAACCTCAATGTCCTTGACAACCATGACAGTGTAATCACTGACCTCGAGCCAGACATCCTGGAATGCAAAGTCAAATGGGCCTTAGAAAGCATTACTGACAACAAAGCTAGTGGAGGTGACAGTATCCCAGCTGAGCTATTCAAAGTCTTAAAAGATGATGCTGTTAAAGTGCTGTATTTAATATGCCAGCAAATTTGGAAAATGCAACAGTGGCCACAGCATTGCCAAAGAAGGGCAATTCCAAAGAATGTTCAAACGATCACACAATTGCACTCATATCACACGCTAGCAAGGTCATGCTCAAGATCCTACAAGCTAGGGTTCAGGAGTACGTGGATAGAGAACTGCCAGAAGTACAAGCTGGGTTTCGAAGAGGTAGAGGAACTAGAGATCAAATTGCCAACATTCGCTGGATTATGGAGAGAGCAAGGGAATACCATAAAAACATCTACTTCTGCTTCATTGGCTATGCTAAATTCTTTGATTGTGTGGATCACAATAAACTATGGCAAGTTCTTAAAGAGATGGGAGTACCAAACCACCTCACATG
Source organism: Gekko japonicus (assembly GCF_001447785.1). Lineage (NCBI taxonomy): Eukaryota > Metazoa > Chordata > Lepidosauria > Squamata > Gekkonidae > Gekko > Gekko japonicus. The sequence continues at coordinate 160,331 of NW_015167120.1, read as the reverse complement.
TCTCTTGAGAAACCTGTATAAGGGTCAAGAAGCGACAGTTAGAAACGGATATGGAACAACTGATTGGTTTAGCATAGGAAAAGGAGTACGACAAGGATGTATATTGTCACCTTGCGTATTTAATTTATATGCAGAGTACATCATGTGAAATGCCGGCCTGGATGAATCACAAACCAGAATTAAGATTGCTGGGAAAAATATCAACAACCTCAGATATGCAGACGATACCACTCTAATGGCAGAAAGTGAAGAGGACCTAAAGAGCCTCTTGCTCGGAGTGAAAGAGGAAAGCGCAAAAGTTGGCTTAAAATTCAACACAAAAAACTAAGATCATGGCATCCAGCCCCATCACTCCTTGGCAAATAGAAGGGGAAGTCATGGAAGCAGTGACAAACTTCACGTTCCTGGGATCCCAGATCACTGCAGATGGTGACTGCAGCCATGAAATTAAAAGATGGCTGATCCTTGGGAGGAAAGCAATGGCAAACCTAGACAGCATAATAAAAAGTAGAGACATCATCCTGCCAACAAAAGTCCGTATGGTCAAAGCAATGGTATTTCCAGTACTAATGTATGGCTGAGAGAGTTGGACTATAAGGAAGGCCGAGCACCAAAGAATAGATTCTTTTGAATTATGGTGCTGGAGAAGACTCTTGAGAGTCCCTTGGACTGCAAGGAGATCAAATCAGTCAATCCTAAAAGAAATCAACCCTGACTGCTCCCTGGAAGGCCAGATACTGAAGCTGAAGCTCAAATACTTTGGCCACCAAATGAGAATGGAACACTCACTGGAGAAGACCCTGATGCTCGGAAAGATTGAAGGTCAAAGAAGACGGGGACAGCAAAGGATGAGATGGTTAGTCAGTGTTATTGATGCAACAAACATGAAGTTAAGCAAAGTCAAGAGCACAATGGAAAACAAGAGGGCCTGGCATGATGTGGTCCATGGGGTCGTGAAAAGTCGAACTCGTCTGTGCGACTGAACAACAACAACAGCATGGTGAAATCAGGCCTTAAAGCCATTCAAATGTTATCAAGAAGTGGGAAAAGGACCTGAGTTGCTCTCCTTTTTTTCTCTCTCTTTGCTTTCCTTCTCCCAAGTGAGGTTCTTGACCCTCACTCCAGGATAATTTCAGGGGCTCATGGATCACTCTCTGGGGAAAGAAGTGTGAGGCAATCACTTTTCTTTCCCTCCTTCATTGTAATGTTTGACCTGGCTCCAGCGAAGCACATGAAAGTAATTTGAGCTTTCAAATTCATTATTTAACCTGAAATTTAATCAAGTCTAAGAAGAGACTACATTAATCCTTTAGGTTTTGTGTTCATGCGTCAGTGCTGGCCTCAGACGTTTGTGCACCCGAAGCAAAAAGTCAAAATGACAGCCTTTCACTCTATATTTTGTTAATGGTGCATTGAAATAGAAAATGGCACCCCTTGTTGTTCAAAGTAATTGTTTTTATTTCACTTTGTAGTATGGCCAGAACTCACATGAGTAATTAATCCATGTCACTAACCTTTACCTTATTTTAAATTTGTCTTTGGCTTGCCTCACTACGTGCAGAAGTTAACAGAGATGTAACCCCCCCCCCCCAAAAAAAACCCCACTGTTAGCATGGAAAATAAGGACAAATTGTCGGTTAGTTCACATGAGTGAATCATAGTAACAGATGCATAGTGCCACTGCTGTGACTATGCTGCAGCTTGCAACTCTTATAGGGTGTTATGAATGTCTTATACTTACTTCAGTCCACCTCTTACAAGATTCTAACCCTCACCCTCCAGGCCAGTACTCCCATCTATGGCCTTTAGTTGGTCACTCAGTATTGGCTGACTTATTTATTATTATTTATTTACAAAACTTATACCCTCCCTTGCTGCCCTTCCAGGGCCACCAAGGCAGCTAAAGAATTAAAACATCATAAAAACACACCTTAGCAATGTTGCTGAACTTTCATGGCTACCTGATTCATTATATGATTGTGATACAAACAGTCTCTCCTCAAGCATACAGGAACACAGTTCCTCAGTATGGATGTAGTCTCTACCCTCCCTTTCTCTGTGTCAATTACTTGTGGAATAAGACAGTAGTTTGGAGCAGTGACCATCATGGAACATAAAGCATGGCTACTCTTCACCACTTTGCAATAAGAACTTGGTCCCAGGGTAAACGGATGATCATGATCCATACTGTACATATTTGTGCTGACAAAGAAAATACCACATATATAGGGAAAACATGCAAGTGAAAAATGAGATCAAAAAAAATGTGGATGCATTGCAGTATGCAAAATTGCAGTATATGGGAAGATCAACTCACAAACAGACATGCAATGTGAGTACTGCTCATACCATACTATAAGTCCACCAGTCTCAGTCCCCAGTGGAACAGGCAGAAAGGCCGTCCCTTCCATGGTGTGGCTGCTCAGGAGCTTTGAAGACAGGGATGGAATTCCTTGGTAGAGTTTGCCTTGAAAGAAGTAACTGAAACTAACTTCAGAATAGAAAGATGCATTTCTAGTCCTTTGTTATCAGTTATCCTACATGCTAGCAGATTCCGGATGTTTTATATTTGTGGGTTCAGTGTGGATACATTGTTCCTAGATTATGGACAACTATGATATCATATAATGTATGTTGAAAAAGGCACTTCATGATGATAGTCCCAGAACAGGAATCAACCTTTACTATCTTGAGATAATATTTTTGTGGGACCACAACAAAGGAATTGCTACAGTTTTTTTTCTCTTGTAATACCATGTTGTAGTAGCAAACAGCCCTTCTGAATATGATAGATCACATACATTCCTTTTCCACAGTGCCTTCAATAGTTCCTACATTGGACTTTGGCCAATAAAATAGTGAATACAGTTTGAATGTATCTCAGTGATTTGTTACTTCGTAACAATTTTTATAGCCCCAAGAAGACACTTCCACCTATGTATTCATAATTTGTTATATTTTGTTCTTCTGTAAGGACCTGTCAGATAAATAAACAATATAATCACACAAAGATCCTGGTCAGTTTTATAAGGTAGGACCATATTTGCTCCCTCATATCTCAAAGAGGGAGTTTAGAATTTCATTAAAACCATGGCAGCTTAAAAGGCTTCATCTGCATGCAGAAGCAAAAATGCATAAAACATTCATAACTTGCATGCATTAGTACATCCTAAACTAAAATACAATCACACCAAGTCTGGACTAGAATCTTTAAAAATAAGTAAGTAATGTTTCTCTCACATGTTAATGATGACAGCAGTAATACTCCTAATTTAACAATATAAAAAAATCAAAAATCAAAATATGCTCCAGTATTTGAAGGGAGGGGGAGGGAAAATACTATATCTATGTGATCAGTCAGTATATTTGTTTTAGCCTGGGAACTGCAACAGCATTGTGCCTCTCTAGGTTTTTTCCTTGTTCTATTGGCTCAATGGAGAAATCACTCTGTTTTGAAATGGAAATTCTCCCCCAATCCCATAAATGATAAAACATAGATGTCCTGATCCAGCAACTGTGTTGCATGTTTGATAGGATTTTTCAAGTTCTCCCACACAGATAAACTTATACCACATTCTTCTGTGCTGGTGGGAAAGAGGTGATTCAGACACTACCTTTGGTTGAACTCAGGGGTCATTTCATAGAAAAAGAGCTGCAGGAGCTCATTAGCATAATGTATTAGCATATGCCACACCCCCTGACATCACTGGAAGTGTGCACCAGCCCCTCTGACAGGCAGAAGCACCTGGGATCCATTCTTTCCCCCCTCTCCCTTCCCTTCACCTCCAAGTCAGGTGAAGGAAAAGGGGAGGGGGAGGATCTCAGGCGCTTCTGCCTGACAGGGGTGCTGGGATGCCCACAGCCAGCCTGGGTGAATTATAGAATCATAGACTCATAGAGTGGGAAGGTACCTCCAGGGTCATCTAGTCCAACCCCCTGCACAATGCAGGAAATTCACCAATACCCCCCATACACCCCAGTGACTCCTGTTCCACGCCCAGAATATGATAAAAAAAAACCTCCAGGATCACTGGGGGCCAAACTGGCCTGGAGAAAAATTGCTTCCTGGCCCCAAAGTGGCCACAAGAACTAAGCACTGATGCAACCCTTCCTGCTCTACCTCTCGTGATTTGCCTAAGTTCACACAATCAGCATTATGATCCTTTTAAAGTTGAAAGCATGATATAAATGCAAAGGACTATTTGTAAGATTATCTGTAAGACACAAGACCAGGATGCATCTCACTTCTGGCAATCACTTGGAGAGACCCTATCACTCAGCTTCCATTGCCCCCCACACACCCCACACTGGAATAAGAACATAATATCAGGCCATACCACATTGCAATAAAGCCCCTACAACTGTATACAGAAATACTGAGCTTCCCTACCATTTGCCACAACTAGCCCACCACACAACCAGGATCAAGACTCCTAAGTGGACCAACAGACAGGCATACACTCATTTGAGAAACTGAGTATTACATTACAACACCTCTGGAACATTACAGATCAGTAGAGGCAGCACCAGCTTCCCTGGCAGGCACACTATGTTAAGAAATCTCTCACAATTTTGCAGCCATAGCAGGCAGGATGGAAGGAGGCGAATACCTTCAGCGCCAGAGACTTGTAGAGGAAGAGTCAAACTTTGGGGACTCACCCGTGCACCAGAGGGCCAAGGCAGCAGGAGGCAAGAAGCCTGGGCGAGCTGGGCTCCTCCATGCCTGGCAGAAGATGAGGTGCAGAGGCGAGAGGTGGGCAAGCAGAAGAGGCACTCAGCCAGCTGCACAAGCTGCATGCAAAGAAACTCCCGCCGCCCCAAGCTTCAGGGCTGCCTCGTTAAAGGAGTGCGGAGGCCAGACTCGCAAATGAGAAAAAGCAAGTTCAGGGTTCGTGGGTCGCATTTTGGGCTGTGGAAGAGGAACCGGCTCCATTCCTGGAGTTCTCTCGAGTTCCTGCGCTTTTGGTTTTGCTTTTGCCAGTCCGCCTCCCAAGACTGCTCAAGGTGCTCCGGCCTGAGGGCTGCTGGGGGCGGGGCTTGAGTGCTCATTACTTGTGGAGCTGAGGCTCAATGTCTCCAGCTGCTCCACCACCTTCCCTTCCCTTGGTTTGCTCGAGGAGCCCAAGCAAACCGGCTGCTGGAGGGAAGGTGAGGCGGTTTAAACCACCTTCCCTTGGCTTCCTCAGAGTCCCCTGCTGCTGGCTGAATCAGATTCTCTGATCTGAATCGGCTTCCCACAGTTCGGTCCCATTATATCCTATCGGCCTTTGAAGTCAATAGTGAAAACATAGGGTATATTCTGAGGGCTGGAAGAGAGGGGGTTTGAGGGATAGGCTCCAAAATCGCAGGGTAGCTGCTGGAGCCTCTCCCCAAGATACCCGCCACGTTTCAGGAACATTGAACCAGGTTACTGATTACTTTTTTCCCACCATAGAGAACAATGGAGGGGATGGGGCAACCTGTTTGGAGGCCCATAGAATTGGACCCCCCGGTCTAATGTTTTTCAAACTTGGTTTGTGAATTCCACATGCAAGAGGTGGAATTTGCCCCTACGAGTCCAAGCCCACCACCCTGGGGCTCAGGGAGGCAAGGGAACTTTTCACCCCACCCCACCGCGCGGGCGTCGCAGCTGCTGCCGAGAACAGTGATGGCGGACATAACTTTAAAGAGCCCCTCCCAAGAGTTGGGGAGCCAGAATGACATGACGTGTGAGAGGTGGAATTTGCCCCTACGAGTCGAAGGCCACCACCCCGGGGTTCAGGGAGGCAAGAGAACATTTCACCCCTCCCCTACCCCCCGGATGGGCATCGCAGCTGCCGCTGAGAACAGTGACTGCGGCCATAACTTTTTAAAGAACCCCTCCCGAGAGCTGGGGGAGCCAGAATGACATCACACGCGAGAGGTGGAATTTGCCCCTACGAGTCCAAGGCCACCACCCCGGGGCTCAGGGAGGCAAGAGAACATTTCACCCCTCCCCTACCCCCCGGATGGGCATCGCAGCTGCCGCTGAGAACAGTGACTGCGGCCATAACTTTTTAAAGAACCCCTCCCGAGAGCTGGGGGAGCCAGAATGACATCACACGCGAGAGGTGGAATTTGCCCCTACGAGTCCAAGGCCACCACCCCGGGGCTCAGGGAGGCAAGGGAACATTTTGCCCCTCCCCTCCCCCCGCGGGCATCCAGAGAGCTGGGGGAGCCAGAATGACCTCTCACCTGTGATGTCCGAGCGGCATCATATGTGAGAGGTGGAATTTGCCCCTACGAGTCCAAGGCCACCACCCCGGGGCTCAGGGAGGCAGGAGAACATTTCACCCCACCCCTGCGTGGGCCTCGCAGCTGCCACTGAGAACAGCAGCATCGGCCATAACTTTTTAAGGAACCCCGAAGGAGAGCTGGGGGAGCCAGAATGACCTCTCACGCGAGAGGTGGAATTTGGCCCTATGAGTCCAAGGCCACCACCCCGAGGCTCAGGGAGGTGGGGGAACGTTTATCCCCCCACCGTGTCCCAACTGATGGCTGGTGGGAGCAGTGGGCGGGGCTTATGTGCCCACCCCCTGGGCTCCTGACTGGCGGAGCAGTGCTCCAGTGCACTCCGGCAGGAACCGAGGCTTGATTCAACTTAAGAACTAGGGCTGTCAACCTCCAGATGGGGCCTGAAGTTTGCCAGGAACTACAATTTATCTCTAGAATAAAGAGATAGGTTTTTTTTCCCTGAAGCTGCCAGAGGGCAGACTCTGCATCATGTCTGTGGCTGGCAAGTGGCAAAGTCCTTCTCGCACTATCCTGCAGCTCTGGAGGCTGGCCAGGAGGCCACAGCAATGCCAGGGCTGGAGAAGCCCCCCCTCCACAACCACCACTAGTGTTAAGTCGTGAGCTTAACAAAGAGTCGGAGAGTGATTCAGCAAGAATGCGGCTTTTATTCTTCAGCTTCGTTACTTCTCCAACACGGTACAACATCAGTCAGCCAGAACAGCTTTTGCATAGGAGCTGTTCTGTATTTAAACATTCCCGGCTAATGTAGCCACTCCCACTGTACAAATAACAACCTATCAGGTTGAACAGATAATGACCAATCACAAGTGCTCCCGCTCTGTAAGGTGATTGGATGACACATCCTGAGCTAGTGCTCCTATTGGTTACATTAGGATCCTAGCCCAGGCCGAAGCTTTACATTGTACTTCAATGAGATGTTTCACATACATCAGTTTCATACAGTTCAATGCATTCAGGTCTCTTTGAATACACAACAACTAGCACCAGGACAAGGCCAGGTAGGAATGCTGAGGAGGCAGCAGATAACCTCCTCACATCCATATGGCCCAACAGAGTGGTGCTGGAGGTCTACAGCAGCAGTGAAGCAAGGGGAAACAGGAAGGGGTTCAAGAAGCAGGGAGGACGCCTCAGCAGCACACCCAGGGACAGTTCGCCAGGCTGACAAAGCCATCACAGGCCAAAGGGGCTGGAGTAGGCCAGGGGCAGGAGCCACAGGAGGAGGCTGGAGCCAGAAGGAGTCGGGAGATAATGACTTCCTGGGAGCAGCACTGGCCAGCAGGAGGTTTTGAATCCTCAGGTTGGGCAGGGCTAATGGAGGAAAACACAAAAGGAGGCCCATTGGTTCAGAAACTGGGGATCAGCCAGGCCCCACCTTTAACTGGATGGCATTGGCAGAGCCACCCTCCAAAGCAGCCATTTTCTCCAGGGGAACTGATCTCTGTCTTCTGGAGATGTTGTAATTCCAAGAGATCTCCAGGTTTCACCTGGAGGCTGGCAACTTTATGTGAATGTAGAATAACGACAAAAAAGTCTGAGCCTGATTTATCCTTTTCATAAACCCTTTTAGCACAGCTAAAAAAATATGCCCCTTCAACAATTTGTCATGGATTGCTGTCATGATGTTAAAAAAAATCAATATATTTAATTGTGAACCTGGCCCCCATGCAGATTAATAGAGTGAAAGAATGGGGCCAGGTATATACACAAGGCATTCTTCTATAAGCCCAGGGGGGGGGGACCCAAATAGCATGCCTGAGGTGTGTGCTTGCACTGAGCAGAACTTATTGCACTCATGAAATCAACAGCAGCACCATTTTGAGGGTTGCTTAGCAACCCTTATATACAACAACAGTTGACAGTGAAAGCTAATAAGGTCTATGCCGATATATATATATATATATATATCCCCCCCCACAGATCACTCCTTTCCTTTTCCAAACCAGCCATAGAAGCTCTTCCATCCTGCAATTCACTCCACTTCAACTTCAGAATAGTTAATCCACTCCCTACTGCCATCAACATATGATCACCAGAGAAACAGCAGGGAAAGAAGGAGAAGCTGGTGAGGAGGGCGATGGAGGTGCCATTGCAGTTCAGCCCAGGAGGAGCCAGTGGTGGCAGTGCTATCCGGGAGCAGGAAGCATTCAGACCACCCTGGGAGATATTATCAACCTATCCCTATCATTAGGGACTTTCTTGGCTGGTCTAAAGGAGGCAATAGTGTGCCCGCTCTTGAAGTCGCCGTCATTGCCCCTACGGTCCTTACCAACTATCGCCTGGTTTCGAACTTACTGTTTGTGGGCAAGGTGGTCAAGAGAGCAGTGGCGGAGCAACTCTAAGCCTTCTTGAATGATGCTGCTATCCTGGACCCATTCCAATCTGGCTTTCGCCTTAGCCATGGGATGGACACTGTCCTGATCACTCTCACGCAGGGCCAGCTCACCCGCTAGCCGAACTAGGCATTCGCCTAGAGCGCCGGGCCCTGGATGGGGCAGCGGTCCCTGGATGGGGCACCAATATCCCCCCACCAAAAGCTGCTGCCGTGCCCCGCCGCCCTCTACCTGGCCGAGCCACCGGCCGCCTTTCTCCTGCCGCTGCCACCCCCCCCACCTCCCGGGCTGAAGCATACACACCGCCCGCCAGCCTCCCTCCCTCCTTCCCTCAGAAGCCTTTCGGGTGGGCGCAGGGGGAGCGCGCGCCAAAAGGTAGCTTCACCTAGGGTACGAAAAAAACTTGAGCCGGCCCTGCTCTCATGGATGACCTCCAGAGGCATCTGGATTGAAGTTAGGGTTGCCAAGTCCCTCTTCCACCCCCAGCGGGGGACTTTGGGGGCGTTCCTGGAGGGGGCGGGGCATCCCTGATGTGTTGACATCATGTTGGGGACATCCGCCGCCCCCCCACCTGCTCGTGCGCCGGATCTCCAGAAACGGCTGTTCCCTGCACTTAAAGGAGCTGGCGTTTCCCTTTTAAATGCAAGAGCCAGCGTTTCCCCTTTAAGAGCAGCCACGTTTCCCTTTTAAGAGCACGAAGCTGGCATTTCCCTGCAAGCATGCGGAGATCCGGCTTGGGAGGAAACACGGGTTCCACACACTTAAAGAGAGAAAGATGGGTGGCTGTGGGTGTTGGGGGCAGCGGCGGGTAGAACCAAAATGTGGGACCCCTGGCAAACCGGGGGGGTTGGCAACCCTAATTGAAGTAGGTCAGTCCTGCTATTGCTTCTTGATCTAACGGCAGCATTTGACACTGCCAGTTATGATCTCCTGACCTCACCGATGTTGGGATCATACGGGGGACCGTCTTGCAATGGCTGTCCTCCTTCCTTAATGGTTGGGGACAGAGGGTGGTGCTCAGGGAGAACCTATCCTCTCCCCAATGTAGTTTAACATCTGCGCCCTCTCGCCCAGTTGGTCTGTGGGTATGGGCTGGGTTATCATCAGTATGCTGATGATACCCAGCTCTATCTGTTGATGGATGGATGGATGGACTCCATCCTAGAAGTGTTAGCTAGGGCACTACAGGCTGTGGTAGACTGGCTTAAACAGAGCTGACTGAAACTTAATCCAATGAAGAAGGAGGTCCTGTACCTGGCTCATGGGGATTTGAGATTGGGAATCCAGCTCCCAACCCTTGACAGGGTTGGTAAGGGTAAAGAGTCTAGGGGTTATCCTGGATTCCTCCCTTTCTATGGAGGCCCAGATTACCTCCGTTGCTAGATCAGCCTTCTATCATCTTTGGCTGGCCAAGCAACTGTTTCCCTATCTCACTTTCCAGGAACTAGCTACAGTGATCCATGCAATGGTCACTTCTAGGCTTGATTATTGTAACTCGCTTTATGTGGGGCTGACCATGAACTTAACCCAGAAACTGCAGCTAGATCAGAATGTGGCAGCATGTGTGCTGATGGCAATGCCTGTGCAGGCACATGTTCAGCTGGTGTTCCGCCAGCTGCATTGGTTGCCTATAGAGCTGCTTATAGAGCAATTCAAGGTTCTAGTGCTGACTTTTAAAACTCTATATGGCCAGGGATCTGCATATCTCAGGGACTGTCTCTCCACATATGCGCCCCACAGAGCCTTGCATTCAACTATCAACATCTTCTGCTTGTCCTTGGCCCAAAGGATGTTCGGCTAGTCCCAGCCTGGTGGAACAAACTTCCATCTGAGATCATGGCCCAGCGGGTTCTGTTATAACTCCACAGGTCCTGCAAAACATAGCTGTTCTGCTGGGCTTTTAGTTGAGGCAGTGGTCTTTTAGTTGAGTCCAAATTCCGATTCTTGGCCTCCCCTGCTGAAAGCCCTAGCCTAGTAGTTAGTGGCTTGATACCTCTCAATACCGCCCAGAAAGTTTACATTTGAGTGTTGCTACCGAGGCAACTTTTACTCTGTTTTTTTAAATATGAAATTCTGAACTTTTTTAAATCTTAATTTTTAAAATTTAATTGTTGAATTCTGTGTGTTGTTTTACTGTCAAAATAATCTGTGTGACCTTGTAAGATGCCCTGAGCCCACTCACAAATAAATAAATAAACTTTCAGTTAGTAACATTGCCCTTACTAACCTCATTACAAACCAAATATTTGATTGGCTAAGTCACTCATGTGTGAAATCCTTGGGAAGAATGTGAAAATGGCACCAGGAAAATGATGCTGAAATATATAGGAGACACAACTGCAGCCTTCCAAAATCAGGGAGACTCTCAAACTGCTCTCATTCCATGGAATTTATAAAACAGAATTAACCTGGAGGGCGTTTTTATGGAGGGGAACAGTTGTTATTTTGGGTGATTTTCATTACTTGTTTATTGTATTCCTTACATTAAATTGTTTTCAAATGATATATATTTCCTAATTTGTAATCCTGTTTTGTTTCCTTTTATTTAATGTTTTGTTGTATGTATTACAAGTGGGGGGGATCCCTTCCCACTTCCAGCCATACTCCTGCCCGCCACCATTGTTGCCACTGCCAGGGCTCTTGCCCCTACCATCACTCTTGCTGCCACTGAGCCTGGCATGGCTACAGCTCCCCCATTGCCTCCAATACCAGTGGCTCCTGGTGTGGCTCCCATCCTCCACTGTTGGGTCTGCTGCAGCTCCCACGCCCCCCATCATTGTTGACAACAAGGCACCCCCATGACTCCTGCCCCCCATCATTGCCCCCACTTCTGGTGAGCCCAGCACAATTCCTGGCTTCCACTTCTGGGCCCACCATAGCTCCTGACTCCCACCATTGCTGATGACATCAGGTCCACAGCGGCTCCTGTCTCTCACACCATCACCTTTGCTTCCCGTGAGCCCAGCATAGCACTTGGCCTCTGCCTCCAGGCCTGCCATGACTACCACCCACCCCACCATCACAGCTGCTGTTGCTGGGTGCAACACAGCTCCCTGCCCCCAACATTGTCTGTGCTTGTGCAAGCAACAATTTTGTTTGGAGGGATTTAACCCCCAATGCATTTTTAAACATTTTCAGATTTTTCTGCAAATCTGTGGAGTACCCCAAGTTTGCAGAAATATTTGTTTTTAGTCAGTATGAGCCTGATTTCCAGATTGGCCCACAGTTGGCCATTAGACTATAAGATATTGCATTCTCTAATTTTGTAAACCAGTTTTTACACATTGCTTGTACGTATTATACTGTTCATATTGGATTGTGGTGAGAAAGGTGGCATATAAAGTAAGTAAGTAAGTAAGTAAAATAAAGTTTCTTACACTTGAGGTGGGTATTCAGGAAATATTTCAAACTTCCTCAAAACATGACTTTCAACCTCCCAAAAATTGAAAAAGGAAACATGGAGCTCAACCCTAATGAAATATATTGGACATAGGAGGGCATGGTGCATATTATGTGTGTCTGCATGTTTATATGTTTTTATTGAAATATGTTATTTTATGTTATGTTACTTTATTTTAAATGCTGTCTCAATGGTGAAATGTTTTAATGTTTTGATATTCACCACCGTGGGTGAACAGGCATCATAGAAATGTTTTAACTAATTATTAACCTAGCATCCTCCAACATTGACAAGAGCCTGGATTTTGGGGGTGGGTGGGTGAAGAAGTGCATTAGTGGAATATATGGAGAGGGTAATTAGTACTGCCTGTTGAAGAGAAGTAAATGGGGGCATCCTAAAGGACAGCATATCCCCTAACTTTTCCAGATTTCACGGGTGGCTGCCTTAGCATGCAATAGTTGTGCAGTGTATGAAACCATTCATTCTAAAAATAATTTCCGCATCATTCTTTTGGAGTGTCTCCTTGAAGAGAGCCAAGAAACATTGCCCTGCAATGTTTAGCAATTTTCAAACATTTGTAGTCCTAGCGATTACTTAAAAGGATATAGTGGATTGGTTTCTACAGGTACAATCCCATCTACAGTGGGAACAGAGCCCCAAGCACATTATGGCAAATAAAATGCAAGTCTGAGGTCAGGCAGGCAAAACAACCAACAATAAAACTTTCTTCAAATACATTAGAAACAGGAAACCAGCCAGGGAGGCAGTGGGGCCCTTGGACGACCAAGGGGTAAAAGGAGTATTGAAGGATGATAGGGAAATGGCTGAGAAGCTAAATGCATTTTTTGCCTCCGTCTTCACTGTGGAAGATGAGAAGTGCTTGCCCACTCCAGAACCACTGATTTCAGGAGGGGTGTTGGAAGACCTGAGTCAGATTGAGGTGACGAGAGAGGAGGTCCTAAAACTGATAGACAACTTAAAAACTGAAAAATCACCAGGCCCAGATGGCATACATCCGAGAGTTCTGAAAGAACTCAAATGTGAACTTGTGGATCTCCTGACAAAGATATGTAATCTTTCCTTAAAATCTGCCTCCATTCCTGAGGATTGGAAGGTAGCTAATGTCACTCCCATCTTTTAAAAGGGTTCCAGAGGAGATCCGGGAAATTACAGGCCAGTCAGTCTGACGTCGATACCGGGTAAATTGGTGGAAACCATTATTAAGGAAAGAATTAGTAGGCACATAGATGAACAAAACCTATTGAGGCAGACTCAGCACAGTTTCTGTAAGGGAAGATCTTGTCTCACTAACCTGTTAGTGTTCTTTGAGGGGGTGAACAAACATGTGGACAAGGGGGATCCAATAGATATTATTTACCTTGACTTCCAGAAAGCTTTTGATAAAGTTCCTCATCAAAGGCTCCTAAGTAAGCTCAAAAATCATGGGATAGAAGGACAAGTCCTTTTATGGATCAAAAACTGGCTAGTTCATAGAAAACAGAGAGTGAGTGTAGGTGGGCAATTTTCTCAGTGGAGGGTGGTAAGCAGTGGGGTACCGCAGGGATCAGTACTTGGTCCACTGCTTTTTAACTTGTTCATTAATGATTTGGAGATGGGAGTAAGCAGTGAAGTGGCTAAATTTGCGGATGATACAAAGTTGTTCAGGGTGGTGAAAACCAGTGAGGATTGTGAGGCACTCCAAGGGGATCTGTCAAGGATGGGCGAGTGGGCGTCAACATGGCAAATGGGGTTCAATGTGGCCAAGTGCAAGGTGATGCACATTGGAGCCAAAAATCCTAAATATAAATACACATTGATGGGGTCTGAACTGGCAGAGACTGAGCAAGAGAGAGATCTTGGAGTTGTAGTGGATAACTCACTGAAAATGTCGAGACAGTGTGTGACTGCAATAAAGAAGGCCAATGCTATGCTGGGGATTATTAGGAAGGGTATTGAAAACAGATCAGCCAATATAATAATGCCCCTATATAAATCAATGGTGAGACCTCATTTGGAATACTGTGTGCAGTTCTGGTACCACACCTTAAAAAGGATATTATAGCTTTGGAAAAAGTGCAGAAAAGGGCAACTAGAATGATAAAAGGGTTGGAACACTTTCCCTATGAGGAAAGGTTAAAGCGCTTAGGGCTCTTTAGCTTGGAGAAAAGACGACTGAGGGGTGACATGATCGAGGTTTATAAGATTATGCATGGGAAAGAGCAGGTAAAGAAAGAGGTACTTTTCTCCCTTTCTCACAATACAAGAACTCGTGGGCACTCCATGAAACTGCTGAACGGTCGGGTTAGAATGGATAAAAGGAAGTACTTCTTCACCCAAAGAGTGATTAACACATGGAATTCACTGCCACAGGAAGTGGTGGCGGCTACAAGCATGGACGGCTTCAAAAGGGAATTAGATAAGCATATGGAGCAGAGGTCCATCAGTGGCTATTAGCCACAAGGTATAGACAGGGGCTCTGGGGCAAGTGATGCTCTGTCTTCTTGGTGCTTGGGGGGGGGGTCAACAGTGGGAGGGCTTCTAATGTCCTGGCCCCACTGGTGGACCTCCTGATGGCACTGGTATTTCTGGCCACTGTGTGACACATAGTGTTGGACTGGATGGGCCTTTGGCCTGATCCAACATTGGCGTCTCTTATGTTCTTATGTTCTTATGATTGGATCTCAGATTTGGATTTTATGGGGGCTGCAAATATGTACAAGAAAAAACTAATTTTGTATTGATAACAATAAAATTTTCAGGGGAATAATGAAGCATCAAGGGTGGGAACATTTTTCAACAACTAAAAAAAGGTTCTGCTCTGTAATAAAAGTAATTATGGGGAAAAAAGAATGTTAACCTCTCTCCACCTCTTTTTTTTCCCTGTTAAAATTGAAGGTTGTTTAAAACATCTTTGTCTTTTCCCCCCCCCCCCCCCCTTGAAGGACAATTTCTCCTGGCAGCAAGCAAAGCTTTTATTCTGTTTTTAATCTTTAATGTTGGTTAAAAAGTAATAATGCATCTTTATGACGTGGATTATAGTGATAAATATTTCAAGGAGTTGCATAAATCTGCCATGTCACAGAGAGGCAAAGTGGTGAAGGATGATGCCTGACTTGAAAGAGGAACATTTGCCTTTTGAAATGGATCAAAGAGAAGACAGTCCTGCCTGCCTACCCAGGTTATCTCCATTTGCATATCACTTCACTAGCTAGATACTTATCTGCAGGGGGCCTGGAAATCTGCTTGACTGTGATCATATCACAATGCACAGAAACTACCTGTCTCGTGTAGAATCTCTCAGGACTGGTTCCCACTTACCTGTTCGTCACATAATGAGCTTCCAAACTATAAATGGAAATATCACCTGATGGGATGTCAACCATGGCCACTAAAGAATAGCCCACACACTCATGGTCATCATTTGATTATGGATAATTTTATTTGCATATAGTTAAATGGGTAAGCTGCTTTTTAGCCCAAAGGAACCTCAAAGCAGCTTACAACAAAATCAGAATATCTTAAAATTGCCACAAAATTGCAGAGCAGTTGTATTTTAAAATAAGAAGTAATCTTAATTAGCAAAGAAGACTAAGGGAATAAACTCCCCTTTACCACTGTAGCAATTTTTACGAACAATGCTTTACAATTTTCATTTTGAGGGGATTCCCCAGAACATGTACCACCACTAGATTTGCTCACCCTAGGGGGAAAAATGTCCTTTTAATAGAAGCTTAATGTATGGAAATGGACAAGTGAAACTTTTCATACATGGAGGTAAATAGCATCACCTAACATCTAATCTAATAACATCCCATTAACCTTTTGTTAAGGGGCAGGGCATTTTCTTTCTCTCCAGGCTTTCAGCAAATCTAGATTCCTTCCCTGTATTGGATGGTTAATTTCCAGGCAGAACTAGTACCTTCAGGATCTTCCACTAGGAATGTGATGTCTACCATTCACCTACAGGAAGACCCTTTCTTCTTCTTTCAGCAACCATAAACCCATCAGTTCAGTCCATAGTGTGATTTCAGGAGGGAGCCAAACCAGTACCAACTAGTTTCATAGCTGTTTTGTCTTACCTGAGGAGAAATGTTTATGCTTACTGCTGAGCACCAAAACAGTGCAAGATAAATTCTACATCTTGTCCCTCAAAGAACTGACCTCTTACAGGTCAGTTGTGGGGTGGGGTTAGATGTGGGGATGCCAATAATATGTTCATCAGTCAAACTTATGGTGTTTTGAGTCTTTGTTTACACAAGTGAAGCCTGTGATCAGCTCTTCTAATTGTTGTTCAAAGTTTGGTTCCAATGCTGCATCAAGCAGCTTTGTACCTGTGCAGTACCTATTTGTGCTTCAAGGTCAGGGTCAGGTCAAGCCTTTGTATTTATAACATATGTGTTGAAGATGGTTGCTACTTTTGCACCTGTGTAGTCAATGAATTGAAGCTTCTTGGTCATCAGAGAACACCAGTGGCATGTGTACCCTGGGAAAGGTCCACCCATGGCTACTATCCATGGTGGCAGCTTGCATCTACTTAGGCAGCAGACCTCTGGACACCAGTGCTGGGAGGCAGCACCAGGGGAGGGCCTCCATCTTTATGCCCAGTTGTTTGGCCCTCAAGGGCAACTGGTTGGCCACTGTGTGAAACAGTATGCTGGACTAATTCGACTGATCCAGCAGGCTCTACTTATGTTCTTAGAATCTCTCATGCACACACACTCCAGCCCCATACCTGCACAGTCAGATACTTCATATAAATGACATATAGTGGATATATTGCCTTCAGGAATGTGCATGTGCAAATTTATCTTAGAATCATAGAGTTGGAAGGGACTTCCAGGATCATCTAGTCCAGGGGTGGCGAACACGTGGCTCTCGAGCCGCATGCGGCTCCCGGCCAAAATTAATGCGGCTCTTTGCCTCTTATCATCATTTTGTATATTGTGGCTCTGTCGCGTTCCTCCTTGGTCTTGGGGGTGGCGCCCCCAGTGGCCGTTGTGGCACAACGTGAGTGGGCCCCATGAGGAGCGGCGTGGCTCTGGAGGCGAGGGTTTGGAAAAGACGGGGTAGAAGAGGACCTCAGAATGGCAGGGGGCGGGGTTGACGTCACCCCGAGCGCCCCTCTGCCGACACTCCCGCACGACCTCTGGCACGCTCCGTCTCTCTTCAGTCTTCCAGGAGCAAGGGCACTAAGCCCTCCAAACAAGGCCTTTGACTCTTATACCTCCAGCCCACTGGAGCCACCTCTTGGATCTTGACCACCACACACCTCAGACACGTACCTCCATCCCTTCCTCCCAGCCTGGAGGTGAACCCCTACAAATCTCCTGCGGTCGTCTCGTGCAACCGGGCGTCTTCTGGGGAGGTTCGGCGTTGGGGCGCTGCCTCCCTCTCCCAGGCTTCGGCGCTGGCGTCGGCCGGTAGGTCGGGGTGTGGGGAGTTCCTCGGGGCGTCGGGGAGTTCCGAGGCCGGCTGCTCGTCGCCCGCGACCCTCGGACCTGTTTTGGCAGGTCACTGCGTGGTGTGGCTCTCTGACTCTCACAGTTTAAAATTTTGGCTCTTTTTGTCGAACTTGTTCGCCACCCCTGATCTAGTCCAACCCCCTGCATAATGCAGGAAATTCACAAATACCTCCCCCCACACCCACAGTGACTGTTCCATGCCCGGAAGATGACAAAAACCCCACCACCTCCCAAGGAACCCTGTTCCACTGAGAAACCGCTCTGTCTAAGAGTCTAACTAATGTTTAGCCGAAAACTTTTCTGATTTGGATGATTTCATATCTTTTTTTTCTTTTCAGTGCAGACATTGCATGCACACAATACTGCAGCAAAATAAATGGTTTTTTTTGGGGGGGGGACCCAAGAGTTTTTTGCAAATGTGCATGTGTGAATGGATGGTAAACTTCAATTCTCATGGTAAGTGTGAGAATATCCATGCAAATTTATTTGAACCTGGACAACTTGGCATGCAAATATTGAGTGACAGTGACATAAGGGACTCAGAAGTACTACCTAATCAGCAAGTAAGTCTCATCTTGAGATACAAGTTTTAATTTTTTTGCTTTTACTTTTAACTCGTAGAGGTAGTGGTGGTAGAAAGAGGCAGCTGTAGCAAAGTACTATATAGACCTGAATGTATAGTCATCTTTATTCCTTTATTGGTTGCTATTTCATTACAGGTTGTATGTATGGATGCCAGCACTGCAGTAAAGATGTTTCATGTCATTCTTGACCAGAAACGTTGGCAGCTGGGTGGACTTCTCCTAGGGTTGCCAGCTCCAGGCTGGGAAATACCTGATTATTTGGGGGTGGAGCCTGGGGAGGGGAGGTACTTCAATGGAGTATAATACCATAGAGTCCACCTTCCAAAGTGGCAATTTTTTACAGGTGAGCTGATCTCTGTCACCTGGAGATAGTTGTAATAGTGGGAGATCACCAGCCACCTGCCTGTTGCAACATCTGACCATATCCTCCCAGGCTGTCTTTCCCAAAATGTGTGGCTGAAGGTCAAAGACACCTGGGGAAGACCATCAAATTGCAAGACTGGATACTGAAGGAGAAAAAAGGTGGGGTGCCTCAGTGGCAAGACTTTCAGAGTCTTGACTTATAGACACAACATTGCAACAATAATCCAAACAGAAGTACTACTGAAGAATTTTGAAAAGTGAATTCAAATGGATGATTCATGCGCCAAGTTTTCACAAATCCCTTGAAATAATTTAATTGTGATGTCAACCAGATGCAAAGGTAGACATGTGCCATTTACAGCTGTGCAAAAGAGGGAATTTCAATAAGCGTAACTGGTCAGTTTTGTAAGTGGTCATTTCAGTGATCACAGGTAGGTCTGGTACCTTTTGTCTGCCATATCACACAAAGTTTAAATAAAATCTCATTGGTGCATCCATAGAATTTATCCAGCTAAGAATTATATTTTTCCATTTCCATGTAATAGAAGGGAATGTTTAGAATGGAAACATAATCAGAAAGGACTATCTGATTCATGATATTGGAAATGTGTTGCTGTAAGCTAAACGTTTACAGGTTGTGGCTTTCATGTTTCTTTTATATTCTATGTCTTTCATCTGAAACTTGGGAATCTAAACTACAACATGCAGTAAACAGATTCAGTGGTGCATTGAGATCGCCCTAACAGATGCTTTGCAAAGGTTTATGTTCTATTTGGTCTCTTTATCATTTTAACTTGCTTCTAAGTGCAGTCTTCCCCCCCCCCCGACACATCAATTTCTTGAAGGATGATTTGTCTCCTGTCCCATTTATATAACACAAAGCAGAATACAGAAGATTCCTAGGCAAAACATAACGTTTTCACATTTAAATAAATCCAAACTGGAATTAATCAAAATGGCAACTTGACTGTCAGAATTTGGTCCAACATATTTGGTGACCAGTCAGCTTTATATAACTGATATATAGTTTTCAGATTTAAACAGAATCTAGAAAAGTAAATATTAATAGGTAGCCTATCCAGGATTCTATAAGTAGTTCAGGGCATTTGTCATTTATTTATATATTTATTTTATTTTATTTGTTCAATTTTTATTCTGCCCTCCCGGCCCAGGGTGGCTCACACACAGAATAACATTTCAATAGTACAATAAGATAAAATCACATCAGTTAATATAAATACAATTTTAAAACCAAGACACATAAAAAATAAAGTGCTAGTATATCTTCTTCAGATATTGAATGTGTACAACTTTGGGATGATTCTAGCCGATCCCTGCACCAGGCTCCAGCAGAGGTTAGAGTGTTTTTATACAACCCACCTAGTGAGTGGGTTTTGAGTTTTTAAAAAATCCTGTATGCCTTTGGAATCAATCATAGTTAATTTATATTGGGGTGACGGTGAATACTTTTTAGTTGGGTTACTTGCACCAAGGACAACATTCCCTGAAGCATGCCTCCAAATTAGATTACTGTAATGTGCTTTACATGGGTTTTCCTTTGAAAATGGTTTGGAAGCTTCAATTGATCCAAAAGCAGCTGCCAGGATACTGTTGGTCACTGGGATTGTATCACCTCTGTGCTAAAAGATTTGCACTCATAATCCATCTGTTTCCAGGCACAGTTCAAAAGTGCTGTTTCTTACCTTTTAGGCCCTAAATGGCTTAGGGCCAGGGTAGCTGAAGGGCTGTCTCCTCCCATTAGCCCTGCTCTCTGTGTCTCTGCCTTCAGAGGTTAGGCAGGTGGCAAAGAGAGACAGGGTGTTTTCTATGGTGGCTTTGGAAAGCCCTCCCCCTTGAGGCTCGCCTGACACCTACTTTACTTTCTTTTAAGGCTAAAACACATCTTAGGGCTGCTTATGTCCAATGGCTTGTGCTTCATTGGCTGGTGTTTTAATGGCTTGTGTTTTAGTATTGTGGCTTTTAACTGTAAGCCACCTCCAGCAGGGCTATGAAGAGGAAGCACAGAAATATTCTAAATAAATAATATAAAAATACATTGCTGCAAGATTTACAGTGTCTTGAGATGGTTGCCTGGTGTCATTACTTCTCCTCAACAGATGAAGAGGCTGAAGACTCGGACAAGGGGGAGGCTGAGCATTTGGGACCAAGTCAAATGCAGGCATCTAAGATTCCTCTATGAGCCCACTTTGATGTCCATGAGGAGTTCCAGGAGACAGGGTCAGTTCTCTTGCCCTGGGATACACCTCTGCCTTGCATCTTGATGCCTATGAGGTCTCTCCTCAACTGAAGCTTCAAGTTCCACAAGGTCAAGAGCCAGCCCAATCCTTTTGGAGCACTCACTGCCATAACTAGGTGTGCACTTTTAGGAACAAGTAGCCTACTCTTAAAGAGGTGGGGCTTGCATCTCCACATCCTTGCAGGAGTATTTAACTCTCAGCCTTTTCAGGAACAACATGTAAGATCTGTGCTCTGTTGACTTCAGTCCCGGTGACTCCTGCCTTGACTTCTGGACCTCACATCAAGCAAGACATCTAAAAACACAAGCCCTAAACATATTGCTTTTATTATGAGATTTGCACTACCTGATCACAGTTAGAAATGTTCAAACATCAGCTGGTTTGGCTTGTTACCAGCGGGTTTGCAGGTTGCGAACAGACAGTCAATTTTTTGACAAGCAGTTCAACTGTTCATTGATCCATTCATGGCTATTTGGCAGATTACTTCACTATATACTTTCGTAGCCATGCAGTACAGAGCAATTGGCTTTCATGCATGTGCATTTTCATGTAGGCTGATTGAGTTCCACTCCCCCGTCTTTGCTGAGAACCTGATCCACTTAGCAGGCAATTGTTTAAACCGACAATTAAATCAGTCACGAATAATATAAATCCATCATAAATAAATGTAATGTTTTAATAAAATCTTATCCCTTAGTGTTTGTCTAAGTAGTCCTTAGTGATGCTAATAGCTTCTGATAGGTTTGCATCCACAGTGCCTTTCCATGTGCAATTTTGCAAAAGCCGGTTTGGCGGGTGTTTGTGACTGTTTGGCATGAACTGAACAGACTGGGCAATCAGCTCATGTTCAGTCAATACCTTTGAACATAGTAAATTAGACTGTTGAACATGTTCACTGCAAAATTTGCAGTATCCCTAATCACAGTTTCAACTGAGAGTGGCGGTGGATGTTCAGAAATGTAGGGAGAACAGCAAGAATGGTACCATTGCATTCCTGTGTGGTTGAAAAAGAGCATTTACACATCTTCCTGTGGTGAGATGCACACGTTTTTTTCCCCCATCATGACCTCACATTGTACCAAATTGCAGACATTCTTGACTGTCTTGCGCTGTACAGAGAAGCAGGAAGTATGAAACATTTGTGCTTCCCATTAATACAACTTCTGGCAAATCCACTCTCAGAGTGATCTCCTTTATTATTCCATTTCACAGTCAGTTCACACAAGGACACTCCCAGAATTCTTGATGCCCTGCTTCCATTATGAAACCTCCTTGCCACTGGAGATGAAGTGTGTGCAGAAATGCTGGTCAGGAATTCTACATGTTGTGTTCTTATATACAAGGAATCTTGGAAATAACAACCTGTGAGACCTGATGTTTACAAACGGCAACATAGGCTTCCAACATTAATATCTCAAGTACAATTCTATGTATCTCTGCACCAATGCAAGCCCAACCCCCGCCAAGCCTGCGCTGGTGGGGGAGGGCTGATTTGCCTCATCGAGAGGCAGAAAGAAGAGGACACCAATAGGGGGCTCCTGCCCCCTACCTCACCAGTCCCAGGTCAGAATTTTTTGCCTCCATCAATTTGGCCTGTGGATGAGGGTGTTTTTGCCTACCTTGCACTGACAATGGTGTTGTTGGCATTTTGGTTTCGGGGGGGGGGGCTCTTGGTGCAAAAACCCGGGGGGGGGGGCGGGTTGTTAATAGTATGGTCACTTTAAGTTTGGTGGGGTAGTGCAATCAGGATGGAAATGGTGAGCACCAGGGCATTGTTAGAAAGGAACTTAAGGGTCCTCCAGGAACGGCTTTCGGGCCTTTGCGGCTCAAGGCCGGGATGGGGTGATCTTCCTTAGAACAAGCTGGCTCGGCCTACCTTAGTGGGCCTTTGCGGCTTCTGGGGTGGGGGGTCAGGGGTTCTCTTGAACATGCCATGCTGCTGGTCGAAAGCTACCTTCGGTGGCTTGAGAACGGGGCAGGTGCATCGCCCAGAAGAAAATGAAGGCTGTCAGGAGATTGACACCTGTCATATTCCTCAGTACATTTCTGGCAACCCCTCGCCAGTAGTTGTTGTTATTATTTATTTAATTAATTAATTAATTAAGTGGCCCTTGTTAAATCCACACTGGTGTCTGTCTCTTTATTCTGACTGAGGGGGCAAAGCAATTCCTCTATTATTCCCAAAGTATATCATAATTTTGCATCTATACTGTCTACAACTAGGAAATTAATCATAAGCAATCAGTATAATGTTAAACAACAGAAAAAATGTTAGTACATTATTTTAGGTTTTATATTATCAAACACATTGTTACCCTTTCCATTTTCTAGTTGGAAAGCTAAAAATGTCAATATTTTTTCCTTAATTCTGATGTAGTTTTTTAAATCTAGTAGCAAGGCAGAGCATGTCTTAGCCACAAGCTAATGCTAAAGTAAAACAACAAGCCAGTAATTGCAGGATTTTTATTTGCACTCTGGACACTGTTACTTATCCATTCATCCTTAATTCTTCTGCATTTGAAGCACTCATAATTATTCCATTGTTGTTGTTGTGTTTCCTGTGCAAAGACTTTTCTGTGAGGTTTCCTTCTCTGTTTCTTTTAATATCAACTTTTTTCCCTTAGACAGTATCACATAATGTCTGAGATGGGATTCATATAAATAGCAGCCACACAAATAGAAGTCCATATCAAGAATTGTCTGCCAGTACTTCTGTTTCAGCCCAGATTCTTCTCTAGCCAACATGTGACATATTCATGGGTGGTCTGTTTCAAAGGCCTCCAGTGCCTTTCCCTTATTCTTATCATTTCCTTTAAGGATAAACATAACTGTCTCCCATATTGCAGTATTAGGAACTCTGCTTCTCCTTTTATAACATTATTCCTGGTTATGGTAGCCCATATACTTGGGGGAAAGCGTAAATAAGAACAACATAAAGCATGCATCCAAAGAACATATTGCCCAGAGCCACTGTAAAAGCAGCAGATGAAAGGGGATAAGAAGTTAGAGACACACAAGCATCTGCCAGATGTACTTTCAGTGTAGCAGAGGAAGATTAATTTTGAGGTGACTTCCAACTGTACAATTTTGTGATAGAAACTCTGAGATACAAAAATGCAGCTAAATACCACTTGAATAGTCTGATTCTAAGCAGAGTTACACCCTTCTATGTCCATTGAAACCAATGGCTTAGAAGGGTATAACTCTGTTTAGGATAGCACTGTATCTAACAGGCCGCCAAAGATCCCACATCTTTTAGTTGCACACGGCACAAGTGTGCTCACAGTGATAAAGTTTGCTAGTTCAGATTTGCTGCACCAATGAAATGAGTAAGCACCACAGTGAATCTCATGGTTAACATGGCTTATTTATTTATTTATTTTTGCTCCAGTATGATTCAAAAGATCACATGCATCCCTAAAAAACGTTGTCAGGAGTGGGTATTTTTTTTTTATAACCACATTAAATAGAATGAGAGCAAGAGAAATAAAATATTAATATCAGCAGCATTATTGCAAGGGAAGACAGGCTTGGGCTCCGTAAGTACCCCGCTGATCTTCTTGACGCTTTCATATGGCATTGCTGTAAAAGCTGTGATGACTACCACCAGTGGGAGAATTTCTCAGAGCTGCTAAGTGGAGTGAATGCTGACAATACGAGGGTTTGTGAAGCTTTTGCAAATGAATTTTGTAGTATTTGCTTCCCACATATTTATACAAATATTTACAGGGTCCCAACCTGAAGACTGAAGAGCAAAGCCCACGTGTAGAAAAGGTAAGAAATATCAGGGCAATATTCCCTAAGCTTTCAAACCCACAGACCATTCCACTCTCCAAAATACAAATGAAACACAAGCTCTTTAGTTTAGCTGGAGGGTTAACAAAACTGTGAACAGAGAGGAAAGATGATCAAAGGCCTGGGTTTTTTTTCATCAGCAACACTTCCATCCTGCTTCTCATGTTATACCTATGGATCTTGGCACAGTGGAGAAATCAAATATAATCTCTCAAATGATCTTGTCAAGATGAAAGCTCCTACCACAATCATTGACCTGGATCTGCTCTGATGGCAAATGGTGCTGGGCTGTGATTGACTATGCTCCACTTGACATCAACAGCTAAACTTCTGGTGCAGGAAGAGAGGTAAAAGCTTCAGTTAAGGTTTGGCATAAGCATGATATTTTCAATGAAAATCACTACAGATGCAAAAGATTCCAATTACGAAATGGAAGATTTAGCATCCAATTTCAGAGATAAAATTCAAAGATCAGCTTTTGAGCTATCTCACTTCAAACTAGCATAAGCAATCTGCCTGTAGATTCTTTTTCTCTGACGTCAGATCTTTTGCTATTTCCCATTACACTATGAAACCTATAGATCTAGCATACATCAATCTTTGGTCTTGCTAGTTTGGTGTAATGGTTAGTGTCACACTAGAACAAGGAAACCAGGCTTCAAGTATCCCTTAAGTAACCTGGGCCAGTCACTCTATTTCAGTTTAAACTATTTCAGCTAGTTGTGAGGATGACATTGAGGAAAGGAGAATCACACATGCTGCCCTAATCTCCTTACAAGAGGAGCGGCATAAAAGTGTAATACATGGATAGAAAAAGTTAGAGTCCAGTGGCACCTGTAAGACCAACAAAGTTTTATTTAAGTGTCATCTCCTTGCGTTTCCCCCATGGGGGCATTCCCCTATGCCATGGCAACTGCCTCAAAAGGGAGCTGCTGGGATCTCAGAACGCCAGGGAGGGACCTTGGCCAGCCAGCCATGGGCACTCTCTGGAGTTTTCTGACTGGTTTTTCTTTCTCACGACCGTGCACTAGTCCCAACTCTCCAGCTCTCCTCCTCCTCAATCCCAGCTTCTGCTCCTTTTTATACAGCACAGCCCACATCTCCCACCCCCACTCTCACTGGGATTGGCTCCCTGTCCCATCTCTCACTTCCAAACCCTTTCCCATTGGGCCCAACTGGTTAGCCTTGTAAGCCCTTGATCCCACCTTCTGTTTGATCCACCTGAGGCAGGGTCAGCATCCACTACTGACCTTACACCGTTGTCACCATGCGGGGCTCCCCCCCAGCAGCCTCCCTTGCTGCCACCCCTTCCAGCATCCCTCTGCTTCCTACGGTCTGCGGCCTTGCCCGTCCCATTCCCAGAACTCTACGGTTGCCCACCGGTTCTTTCCCTCCTTGGTGATGCAGTGGCTCCATCCTGATCTTGCTGCATGTGCAACCCTGTGTGTCCCCAGCAAACCCACCGCCAAGTCCAGTGTTCCCTCTAAGCTGAGTTAGTGTGAGCTAGCTCACAGGTTTTTTAATCCTCCAGCTCACACATTTTTGTCTTAGCTCAGGAAGGATGGCTCCAGAACAGACTAATTTATGCAGTCACCAAATCGCTCGCTCACAACTTTGATGCCAGTAGCTCACAAAGCGGAATTTTTGCTCACAAGACTCCACAGCTTAGAGGGAGCATTACTGCCAACCCTGCTGCTTTGCTGCTCCAACCCAGAGCCAGCAGCCTCAGTGGATGTCTGTTCCCCATCCCTCTGGGACTCCACCAGCCTGACCCCAGCTGAAGTCAAGTCCCACGCCTTGCTCCTCTGACTATCCCACCAGACAGGACAGTCTATACCTGGACATCAAGGTATGAGCTTTCGTATGCATGCACACTTTTTCAAATACATTGGAAGGAAGATAAGGTTCAAACTTATAGACAGGGACTGTAACATGATGAAGAAACATCTTCCGGGCGACGTGCACGTCGGGGTGGGGTTCCCCCCGGGGCCCGATCCACCGGCGGTGGGGAACGGGCCTCTGGGGTGAGGGTTTCCCTGCCCCCCGGGGGGAACTTGGCAAGCCTAGGCTGTACACCCACCAAAACCGGGCCCAATGGGCTCCTGGGCTGCATGGCTGATGCTGCCAGGCCCAGTGGAGCTCCCAGGCTGTGCAGCTGCTGACACATACCCTGGGCTGTTTCTTCACCCATGCCAGGCCCAGTGTGCCCCCAGCTTCTCCTCCAGCCACCTCCAGGCCTGGCATCACCCCCAGGCTGCTTTGCTGCTAACTCCGCCGGGCCTGCCATGGTGCTGGGGATGCTTCACCATGGAGAAGATAAGTAGTAATGAGCATTCATTGAGTGTGTACACTCTTTTACTTTTGGGGAGATTTTAAAAAAACACCATTTTTGTAGGGTTTTTTTTGTAGATTTTAGATTTTTCTACAAACTTAGGGGGTCACCCAAGTTTGCAGAAAAATCTGTTTAGTGCAAGTGTAGCCCTGATCCACAGATTTAGATATCTGCAGATAGTGTAAATACTTGGTAAACAGATATATAGATCACCGAGGTGTGGAGAATTGGTCTGGCTCATTTTCCCTAACAATTACAACTGTTTGCCCCTAATTGTATTAAAGCACTTTACTATGGTTCCCAAAAAGCTCAAAGAAAAAGGTCCTGTGATTTTAGTACAGGCTTTTTCTCCAAGCTACTGAAGTAGACTGCCTAATATCAGAATTCCAACCACTTCCTGTCTGAAAACTGCTATGGGGTGCTGCTTTGTTCCTGCCTCTTCCTAAGAAAGGAAGCATGAAGATCTCAGGGCAAGAAAGAGGCTAGATGCCTTGCATGACCTGCCAATCAGAGGAGATCTTGGGGCACATTAAACAGGCCCCACATCCTGTCTTCAAGCAGTTGACACAGTGGCATCATGCCCACCTCCATTACATGGGATTGTGGAATTAACCTGAAGGTTTGGGAAAGTGGCTTCTTTCTCAGATTCCCCAAGGGAAAGGTGCCTTTAATTACCTGTTTCAAACTGCCTGAGGAGACAAATTCAGGTCATTTGAGCCCTAACTAAGGAGGAATATCTAGAAGTGAAGGAAGACTTACCCAATAGAATCTCACATGGCTTTCTATATTAAAGGAAATTGTTCCCTTTGGCCTGGGTGGCATCACTGAACTCCAATGGAGGGTGGAATAGTAATGTTGCTGAGTGTCTTTCAGTGCATATTTAGGTGACTAGGAATGAAAAGTGAAGGGAGGCACAGCAACACAGCTGTGCTTAGGTTTGAGCTGAGGTGAATTTGATCCAGAGCTGAATACGGCATGATACAGAGAGCTTATTAAGCTACCCACAGCTGGGGTGATTCCAATGGGGGGATTTATTAATTTAGTTTGTTTTCACAAATCAGCAGTTAATGCAATGTGTATAGTTTAAGTTAACCAATACTCAGAATTTCATGCCTTCATTTTATAGTAGGGATGGGCCTGAACTGCATTTTTGTGGTCTGGTTTGTGGTTTCTAGCCAAACCACTAACCAATATGAACTGGAAGGCTGAGTTGTAAACTAAACTGGTCTGTATCAGTATGTGACCCTTGCCTTCTGCTCCCTACCAAAAGTAGTCCCTGCTGCTTTTCTCAGGGAGCAGAAGGCAGGTGTTTCCCTGAGAAAAGTGGCAGGAAGCAGAAAGCAGGGGTTTAAATTGCTTGGAGCCATTTAAACCCCTGCTTTCTGCTCCCAGAGAAAAAACAGCTGAGCAGCAGGTAGCAGAAATCAGGGGTTTAAATTGCTCAGAGCTCTTCACAACTGCCACGAACCACCACAAACTTCCTTAAAATTCATGGAAGTTCATGCTGGCTCTTTAGTTTGCAAACTTCGGTTTGTGAACCACGAATTGCCCAAAATTAATCACAAACGTATGTTTGTGAGCCTATTCGCACCCATCCCTATTCCAGAGTTTGGAGACAATTTAACCTCTCAAAGAAATATCTGTATATCTTTGCTGTTGGTGAGATCCTGGAGATCTCCTGGAATTACTATGAATCTATAGGTTACAAAGATCAGTTCCCTTAGAGAACTGGCTCCTTTGAAAGGTAGTCTCTATAGCATTATAGCCAGCTGAGGTCCCTCTTCTCCCTAACTCCCACCCTCCCCAGGCCCCACCCCCAGATCTCCAGAGTTTTTTTAAAGTACATTTTTATTTAAATATAGAAAATAAACAGACATAGAAATCAAGTACACACCCCACTCCCCATGTAGAAAAACAATATACAGTGTACACCTAACAACAGCAAAAAAGAGAGAATAAAAACAAAAAGTAAAAAGCAAGCAAATTAAGGCATTGGTAGTGATCTCCAGAGTTAAAACTCGACCTAATACCAATAATTCCAAATGATCAAAGTCACTGCTTAGAAATTATCCTGGATTCTATGAACTGTGAATGTAACAGAATTCACAGGAGGGATATTTGCTGCACTTTTCATTCTTCTTCTCATTGAAGTTCCCTGAAACACTCAGCCACTCCTGAAGGTGGGAATGGTGCATGATACAGTGAAGGGGCTCTATCTAGAGGAGAGAATTGGCAGAATTCATTCATCCCACAATTTTGAAAGCAATTGTGTGAAAACGTCAAGAGCTCATATGAGAAGAAGGACAATTTCCTGTCTCTGACTTCAGTTTATCTTGTCACATCCTGTGCCATTCATGTGGCTTCTCTGACTCTCAGGATTAGTGGGGAGGGGATCTCCAGATGGAATGGAGTGCTGGCAAAGTCTCTTCTGTAAATTAATGGTTCATAGGATCCAAATCAGTAAAATATAAAATCAGTAAATCAGAAATTGTACATATTTGACATTTGATGCCAACACTTTAAGAGCACACTCTTAGCAAGAGTTCATAATTTTATTTCTACAACTCAAAGGACTAAACACTTCTAAAATGAAAACAGAGAACTGCATAATTTTTAGCAAGACACTACAAGGGAAATAATCTGTAACTGGTCTTTGGGCTCTCTAATTCACCTAGCCTTAAATATAAAATACCTTTCCAAATAGTGCTCCAATCTTGCTTATACTGAAGACATGATGAGAAAATAATAAGAAAAACCACTGCTCATTTGAGTTAACAGTAAAAACATTCTTAGCATTCAACTAACCATAGGCAAATATGGAACATCCAGTTTTAGTTTTCTCAACACAAACCAATAAAAGAGAACAAAATGCATAATTTAAGCAGAGTTTCCTTTCATGTATAAAGATTCATCTTATCGGCTGAAACAGCAGGGTGCCGGGCAGACCTTTATTAGGTGTTGCTTAAGATGAAAAAATATATAGAAGTGCAATTAGATTGTCAATAAGGCACTGATTAAATTTGGCCTTTTGGTTTCCCTCTCAGCCCCTTCTCCATCTTCTGGCCCCCTCCCTCTACAGTATTGATTGGGCATTGTTAACCTTTCTTTATTACTTGTTTATGTTCTCCCATTACGTTAAAACATCAATAAAGAGCTTCTTAAAAAGGACAAAAGCTGCAAACCAAGAGACACATAGGAAAGGTCAGGGGATGTGGAAGGAGGTGGTGCCTGCTTGCTTCGAGGAACAAACTGACAGTACCAAAAGGTTAGTGTTCCTGTTGCTGAAGGGATAGAGGGACATTGATTGCCTGCTTATCATAAGGCTGTGGTCGGCAAAATGAACACAGCTGATACCCACTTTCTTTCAAGCACAGAGGTAGAAGGAAATGCCATTTTGGTGCTGGTTGAATGGTAAATAGCATCTTTCTGCTTTTTCTCCTCCAGGAAAAGATGTTGTATGCTGGGTGTCAGCATATGGGCATTCTTTTTGCATAAAGGAAAGTAAGCCGTGAGTTTGTCTGACCAAGCCATCAAAAGACCATGGATATCTAACATATTTGGGAAACCCAGAATGAATAAAGGCTTATTGGTCTATAATGGACATATATATATGCTAACACACTACATGGATTGTGCACCCACATGTTTACCCATAGGCTCAAAGGTAAAAGCTGCTTGAATTGCCTGTTGTGAAGAGATTTCACATAGATGGTACTGAACTGCATTTCATGCTAATGAAGGTTGCAGACACACACACACAGCTTCCAGCCTCAGGGAAAAGTGAAGCACATCTCGCCATTGTTAGCAGAAACTACAACCAAGGAAAGGAAATCCACCATTGCTGAGAGACTCAATGTCATGTCTTACATGGACCAGATCTGCATCTGAATTGCCATTTCCTGGTGGATGTGCCTAGAGTTAATGGGAAGACTAGTATCGATCTGCACATCAAGGAGATGTCTTGGTGCCTAGATTTCACACCTGACCAGACGGGCTTCTTTCTGAGTTAGACCTAGCATTTGAATATTGGCCCAACCCTTAAAGGTGCTGCCCCTTACTACACGCACCAATGAGATGTAGGTATGGGACGGACTACAGATGGGTGGGTCTATAGCTTGGCAAGGTTGCCACCCACCCAACGTTTTCACTATAAAACGCGAGGACCAAATGTTGGGTTTTTGCTAGCCACATCCCCTTTCAACATCCTTTGTCTTCTTTTATCCCCTAAGGTCCAGCTTACTATCCAATAACCCTATTGTATAATCTTGATCTCTTGGACTGCAGCCAAAGAGGTCCATGCCCTGCTGGCTGGTTCTAGCAGAGTGTGAATTAGTAAATACCCCTAGGTACTCTTTTCTTACCCTCCAATTGTTCATTGCATCAGACAAGGCTTCAGGAAAGATAACTATGAACATAAACCTACCTACCTCCTAAGTAAAAGGGAAGCTATTTTTATATTTCTGTAACTCTAAAGGAACTTGATTGTGTGTGAGTGTGATTCTGTTTTGTATGTATGTGATTTTGATATTATTCAGTAAAACGACAATTTGTTTTGGAATCATCCAGTCTCGTCTCTATCACTGGGAACTCTGGGGCTGACAGGACCTCCATAAATTTTGGCAAGAACTCACGTTAAATTTAGTTGGCCATCTGCTGTAAATAAGGCAGTTTGGCGCAACATGCCCTTCATCCAAGAAAGTGACAATTGCATACAGGTCCTTCCCACCCACACCTGCTGCTGTTGTCTTGATAAGAGTTAGAACCTATGCAGTAAATTTAAAATATAAAAAATAATGTACAACAAATATTTTTAAAGGTTATCCCTATGTATAAAATCAAAATAAATATTTTACCTCTTGCAGGTTATTTGAACATACAAATCTACTGTTGCCCTGCAAATAATTATAGGTATCATCATATGTTAAATCAGGAGTGTCAAACATGTGGCCTGAGGGCTGGATCAGGCCCTTGGAGGGCTGAAATCTGACCCACAAGACCCTGGCTCTTTCCTGCTTTCTTTTCCAGTTCTGCTGCTGCTGCCACATCGCAGACTCTCTCAATCACAAGACTCTCTCAATCACAAAGGAGACTCTCTCAATCACAAAGGAGATATAGATAGACAAGCCTCCCTTGTGCAATTGAGAGAGTCTGGTAAAGACCTGGCTGAGGCTCCTCCCACTCCTCCTCCCAGGGGGGGGGAGGGAACTGGCCAGACTACCGCAGTCCTACAGGAGACAAAGGGAAGCCTTGCTTTCCTTCCTCTGGCTGAGGCTGCTCCCCAAAGGGAGGGAGGGAGGAACAAGGGAGAGCTTGCTTTGCTGGGCTGCCTCAATCGCATGAGAGAAATACTAGGCACCTTTAAGACCAGGCACCTTTAAGACCAACAAAGTTTTGTTCAAGGTATGAGCTTTTGTGTGCCTTGCTACAGTGTGTGTGTATTCTGTTGGACTCCTTATGCTGTGTGTGTGTTTTTTGTTGGGCTCTTTATGCTAGGGCTCTCCTGGGTGCAACTGGGTTCTCTCCCCCTTTTTACTGTATTCATGCCCTCATGATCCAGTCTTTCACAGTAAGAAAGCAATGTGAACTATTTTAGAGGAGGAAAAACAACAAGCCAGTGATGTGGATTAGGCTGAGAGTGTGTGTCTAGACCAAGTTCACGCAGCACATTTCCTTTGTAGGAAGTTGTAGTTATTTCTTTGTTGTAGTTATTTCTCTCAGTCTGTGTAAGGATGCCTTCTCATGTTCTTGACCAGCACATGAAGCAGCTTATGTACAAAAGCTTGCAATGCCCAGCTATTTCATGTTTTCTTCTGTGTCATAGGCTCAGAACACTGCAGTGAATGTCAATAAATCAAAAGTAGGTCTACAGCTTACAGATACACACTTGAACAGCATACTCAAGATTGCTATGGCACAGACATTTTGAGGCAATAATTTAGAGCAAGATGTGTCAGTTATCAGAGACTGTAAAATAGACACAATATTGCAAGAGTGCTAGTGTTTTAAGCACATTTTATTTAAAGTTTAAAAATATTTAATTGTGTTTGTCTGTGTTCTTTATAAAGTTTATATCTCCGCTACATGGCATTACATTTTATGACACACATGGCCCAACAAGGTCTCATTTATGTCAGATCCAGCCTGTATAACAAATGAGTTTGACACCTCTGAGTTAAATCATCATTATACTTAGTTTGTCTCAGGCTAGAGAATCTTCCCCCCAACCATACACATACATTTTAATAAGCTTACAAGCAGAGGCATTCAGACTGTAGATCATTCAAGGTCATATCATGGCTCTGTTTAGGACAACAGAATGATAACTATCGATGTTTCAAGGAAGAGAAATTGTAATACAAAGTGTTCAGGTATTCTAGATTTTACCTCCCATTGTGCTTCATGCATTGCAAGTCAGGGGCCCCGTTCACACGAGGCGATTTGGCCCGGGAACGGGACAGTTTGGGGCCGGATCAAACCGGCGCGATCACACCACAACATCTGGGAAGCGTCTTGCTTCCGTGGCCAAACTGTCCCTTTCCCGGGAAAATGCGCCTCAAACTGAACCACCTACCTCGGTGGTTCAAATGGACGAGGCGCCTCTTCCCGGGCGTCTGATCGCCGGCGCGTCTTTGCGCCGGCACAACCCCGGGCCGGAGACGAACTGTGCATGCTCAGGCATGCGCAGTTCGGCCGGCTCCCGGTTAGAGCCGTCTTTTCTCTCCGGCGTTTGATCGCGCCGGGGAGAAAAGGCGGCTCGGCCGGGGGATCCGTGGGATCCCGCCGAGCCGTATCAACGTTGGCGCGGCTTTTAAAAGCCGCGCTTTAAAGGGCTTTTCCCCTGCCGTGTGGCAGGGGCCACAGATGATCAACTTCATATTGATAATTAAAGTTGGTGAAGTAATTTGTGAAACTGAAATGACTAAATTCAATTATGCTACTGTAGAAAAGAGCAGGAGTCTAATCAATGGAGTCTGGCTGCCATTTTAAAAAAAATCTTCTCTCAGTTCCCCCAGAAATACCATTTCTTCCAGCCAATCTTAGCTCTTTGACTGATCAGATAAGTTCCCTTGGCCAATCACTCAGTCTTTTTTGGAGGGGAGGGAAATTTTAAACTGTAGCCATTTGTTATTTTCGTACATTTTTATCTGCCTTTCTCTAAAATTGGAGCCAAGAGATGTTACAATGACAATAAAAATACAATAAAAGTCTAAAGAAAAACCCCCTAGCAAACATATATAATTAAAGATTACAAGGCAGTGTCAAAAGCCATCCTGAATAATTGCACAGTTTGCAGAATCTCAAAAGAGTAAATGCCTTCCTAACAACTACAGGAAGGCTATCTCTCCTTATATATAAAAGAGTTTTTGTGTCCCACTTTCCTCAAAGTTCCACATGCTCCCACAGCATTTGGCTCCCTCAGCTGCCACTCTGAAGGTCTGCCAGTCCCCTGGCTGCATTGCCTTGCTGCATTGCCTCGGCCCCACCCACAGAGCCAGCAGCCAGCATCTCACCCTCAGTCTGGAGGGAGCTGGTGAAGGGGATGGATGCTCTGCTGAGAGAGTGGCAACCCCTCCACAGGGTAGAAGGAGGCAGACTTAGCAAGTGGCGGCAAGCAGGGGAAGCACTCACCTTTGCTGCCCCTCACAGCCCCTCTCCCTCGGCCACAAGGCCAGCACTTCGTCAGGGTGATAGCTCAGCGGGCTGCACCACAGAGAAGGCTGCCCAGTGCCTTTCAAAGGCTCCCCTGCCTTCCTTCAGCAGCAGTGGCAGTGCCAGAGAGGGTCTGGTCTAGAGGAAACGAGCTGTGGCTCCTGGAAAGCTGGACTCTCTCACGAGGAAGACACTTCTCCTGGCTCCTGTGTGGGACTAACTGTGACTAACTGTCCCCTCAGTGGCTGTTGGTAGGCAACCAAGCTTGCTTCTATCAGTAAAAAAAACAAAGGACTTTCAACATAACCCCCTTCCCTACCCACTGCCAGCTGGGCCACTTTCCTGTCAGAATAAACAACTCTCTCTCGTTTTTGCCTCCACCATGGCTGGCTGGCTAATGAGGTGGGCCAGCGACCATCAAACCATTCTCTTCAACCCCCTGGTGTGTGGCTGACTTTCCCCTAGGGTTGCCAGTCTCCATGTGGGACCTGGAGATCTCCTGCTTTTACAACTGATCTCCAGATGACAGAGATCAGTTTCCCTGGAGAAAATGGCTGCTTTGGAGGGCATTATCCCCTGCTGAGTCCTTCCACCACCCCAATGCTGCCCTCCACAGAATCCACCCCCCAAATCACCAGATATTTCACTAATCAGAGCTGGAAACTGTACTTTCTCCTCAGTGCCTGTTGCTAGGCAACCAGGTTCTGTCAGTAAAAGGCCCTTTCCACACCTATTTTGGCCTTTGGGAGAAAACTCATTGGGGCCAGTCCAGATAGGGTTGCCAACTCCAGGTGGGATATTCCTAGATATTTGAGGGATGGAGCCTGGAGAGGGTGAGATAGACTACTGTAACGCTCTCTACATGGGGCTGCCTTTGTTGCTGATCCGGAGGCTGCAGCTGGTGCAGAATGCGGCAGCTAGGCTGCTGATGGGCCTCCCCAGGTGGGAGCACATCAAGCCTGGGTTGAAGGCGCTGCACTGGCTGCCTATAGCATACCGAATCCGCTTCAAAGTGCTGGTGCTTACCTTTAAAGCCCTATATGGCCGGGGTCCGACTTACCTAAGGGACCGCCTTTCCCCGTATACACCCCCAAGAGCACTTCGGTCGGGGACCCAGAGTCGCTTAGTGGTCCCGGGCCCCCGAGAGATACGCTATGCCGCGACAAGGGCAAGATCCTTCTCAGTGGCGGCCCCTACCTGGTGGAATGAGCTCCCGGA
Organism: Gekko japonicus; assembly: GCF_001447785.1. Classification (NCBI taxonomy): domain Eukaryota; kingdom Metazoa; phylum Chordata; class Lepidosauria; order Squamata; family Gekkonidae; genus Gekko; species Gekko japonicus. The sequence goes on along the minus strand of NW_015167120.1, from coordinate 124,666 downwards.
GGAGATCAGGGCCCTGCGGGATCTTTGGCAATTACGCAGGGCCTGCAAGACGGAGCTCTTCCACCAGGCTTTTATGTAGGGGCCGCCGCTTCCACCATCACCAACGAGGGAAAGACCACCAAGTTTGAGTGTCCTTGATAGCCCGGCGCCTTCCATATGACAGCAAGACCAGCCGTTTAGCTTGGACTAAATATCACCAGGATTAAAGTCTGCAGGGGCAATTCCCTGCAGGTGCCAACTGCAGACCATCTTGAAATTTAAAGCACTTTATTATTATTAATAGTATGTTAGTTGTGATTTGTGATTTTATCGGATTTTATAAATCTTATGTATGGGCTTATGCCTTTGTAAGCCGCCCTGAGCCCGCTCGCAGGGTAGGGCGGGGTAGAAATACCTGAATAAATATATATAAATAAATATATATAGACTCCACCCTCCAAGCTAGCCATTCCCTCATGGGGAACCATTTTTGCCAATCTCCAGGTGGGGGCTGGAGATCACTCAGAATTACAACTGCTCTTTAGGAGGGAGGGGGAGGAGATGGAGAGCTGAAGCCAGGGGGCAGGTAACAGTAGGTTGACAGTTGGCTGGGAGATAACGTTGCCAACTCCAGGTTGGGAAATTCCTGGAGATTTGAGGGGTGCAACCTGGAGAGGGTGAGGTTTGAGGAGGGGTGGGACCTCAGACAGGTACAATGCCATAGACTCTACCATCCAAACCAGCCATTCCCTCATGGGGAACCATTGTTGCATGTCTCCAGGGAAGGGATGGAGATCATGCAGAATTACAACTGCTCTTCAGATTGCAGAGATCAGTTCCCCTGGAGAAAATGGTGGACTCTCTGTCATTATACCCTGCTGAGGTCGCCACAGCAAATTGACACTGAATGCCCAAGGCCGAGGCACTCTCCCAAAGCCTCTTCCTAGAGCTCATATTTATTTCCACAACAGGCCTTATTCCTAGTTCTATAATATAGTAGCTGTCATTGGAAAACGCCTATATCCAGCAGTGATTGTTTTTACTATTATACAGGAGGGAGTAACCAATAGGTTTTGGTCCAAGAAGCAGAGCTGTTGCACAGGTTGATATGGGTGTGTGTGTTAATCTTGCAGGTATGTCAGCCCCACTCCACAAAGTGCTTTAAAGAAGGCAACTACCACCCTGAATAGAACTTGGAAATAAATGGGAAACCAGTGCAGAGATCTCAAGACAGGAATAATGTGTCCCAAACAGCTGGCCCCAGCTAGTAAGCCGACAACTGCCTTTTTGATCAGTTGAAGTGTTTAAATTCTCTTTAACGGCATCCCCTTGTAGAGTATATTACAACAGTCTAGCCTTGATGTTGCATGGGTCCAAGAGGAGGGCCAGCCTCCAAACTAGTAACTGACAGAAAGCACTTTTTGTTAGCCCTCAACCTGTTTTCCAGTTTGAGTCTAAAATTACCTCTGAATTCTTAACTGAATCTGACAGGGACAAAGGAACTCCATTAAAGGGTTGGTAGCACAATCCCTCCAAGATACCAGCTTTTCTAATGAACATTACCTCTGTCATCAGGAAGAAATTTCAGCTTGTTGTTCCTTAGCCACTTGACCACAGCAGACAGGCATTGTCCCAGGGCACAGTTAATTGTGTGCTGAGAATTTCACTCAGACCTGTGGTGGGACAGCCCTGCTTTGGCTGGAAGGCCATGTTCCATCCCACCCTCCAAGGTTTTCCCAACACCAGGAAGGGCTTTTCTCTCTCTCTCTGTTCAACTGCCGCTGCCACCTGACCACCTACTGGGAGGGTCAGGACTCCCAGCTTCCCTTCCATGTTCTGAGGCCTTGCTTTTATGTCTCCTGCTACCCAGTAACTGGTTACTATGGGGACTGCTTACTGTCTTGTGCACCAATGGGGGAGGAGCCACTTGCTAACTGACTACCCTCCCTTTATCCCTGACATTCACTTTAAAATAACTTGTCCAAAATGTTGGAGGTCTATGTGGCACAGAGAACCACTACCAGGATCAAAAGTTATAAAGCATCTATCAAAAATAAAGTCTTCACAAGCATACTTTTAGCAAAGCACCAAATTGAATAAGGCATTCAAAAGAAAAGTTCCTCTGCCCCTCCCTCTATACATGCCATATCAGTTGTTAAATATACGGTAAGCTCAGGCCTGTAGCTAGGGATTTTGGGGGGAGGGGGCCTTGGGGGTCCCCACCAGCTGATTAAATTAAAGCTAATTAACTTTGGTTTAATTGGTGGATCTCCTTAGAATGCCTAATGCAGCCCTGCACTGCCCCCTGGCTCTAGGGCAAGGGGAGGTAATACCCAGTGGCCACAGCTTCCTCCCCCCCAGCAAGGGCAGGCCTTCCCTGCAGAGCATCCAGCTGCCTCCTTCCCTGAGGAGCTCCAGTTCTTCTCCCCATGGCACAGCACCGGGGGCAGCCTGACCTCCACCCTCGGCTCCCAGGGCTGGGAGAGGTGAGCAGCAGCCAGACTGGCCATGGAGGTGCTGTGCACAGGCTCAGCAGACCGGAGCACAGTCAGGTGCACCTGCTGTGAGCATCTGGTGGAAGCCTGAGATGGTGGCTTCTCCCTGTGCCATTAATACTCATTGCCTGCCCAGGCCACTGTCTCAGCCCACCCCACCCCAACCTTACTGCTGCTGCTGCTGCTTGTGTTACCTTCATCCTCCCTGCTGACAGACATTTGGGGTGAGGTGGCCCAGGGTGAGGGGGACCCAATGGTTAGGGAGGGACCCATAAAAACCACTAGGGGGCCAGGCCCTGTGGGGCCCATGGTAGCAACGGTCCTGGGCAGGCTCCATAGCTTAGAAAGATTCAGGTTTTTACAGGAGTTCCATTACCTTCAAGCCACCTTCAGGTGTCCAGGCCAGCACATGGCAATGGCTGCCTCCTTCACACCTCAGTTGCAAATTATGTTTGCTTTGATGGAATCCACACCCAAAAGTCCTTCCTTCTTGCTCCCAGGACTTTTGCCCTCTCTCTTTTCCCCACCCACTGATCAGGTCAGGCTGGGTCAAAGAAGCTTTTCCTAAAGTCTCCAGAAGTTTCTTCTTGAAGTCCTTCTAGTCTTAATTCCTCCAAATCTCTGTTCCCTGGGGGACTGGGTCTCCTATTACCTCTAGCTAGACACCTCAGCTGAGGTGAGGCTGGAAAGCCATTGAACTGACTTCCCTCTTCCTGCCTGTTCTCTGCCTAGAGAGAAAAACTTTTTAAAACTCCTGATACAGGTTTTACTCAGTTCAGACTTCCACCCAAAATGCATTTCTTCACAGGACCCAAGAATACTTTAGAGTTCAGTAAGGATGAAATTGCATGTCCAATGCAAAGAAAAATATAATTGGAAGTTAGCCTTCCTTTATTGCTATCAATCAATTCATATACGTGCATTTAGAACTGCCTTTCGGTTTCTCACAAGTAACAGCAGGGAAGGGGCTGAAAAGCACTTTATATGGAACATATGCCTTTAGTCTCTGAAAGGGGCTTGAAGTTAAAAAGTGAACCTAGTACATAACAAACCTGTAAAACAAATTCATACAAAGCCTCTTGTCTTTTATGGCCTTCATGCTTTTAAATCAATTAGCATTGTTTTTAATCCAGAGAACGGCTTGGATCCACTGATGTATTGGAAGGATTTTTGCTGGCACAACATGACTTTCTTGCCTCCCCTCCTGATGCAACTCGAAAAGCCTCCCCCAAATTCTGCTGTTGTCCATAGGAGTGCGGTCTTTAAAATGGCTGGAAGATGCCTTTATTTAGCCTTTTTGATGGGAACTTGGGTGATGCAGAACAGATAATACATTTAATTTGATGGTGTCCCTCTTGCATAGCTCTTGTGGATTACACATTTTATTCCTGAAGAATGTTAGTATACAGTTCAGATAAGGCTAAAGTGATGTGTTCAGACTTTCAGAAGTATATTTTTGCTGATGCATAAGATATTGAAGAAAAACAGCTTCATTTCATGCATGCACGGTTCATTTGTGAATAACAGTAAGGAATAAAACCACCATAGTTTATTAAACATAGAAATGTCAAGTGACCTTTTAAGATCTGATGCAATTGAACAAAATATCTCATGCTTTACATATCCTCAGCTGTATAAATAATAAATCTTTGTAATTATTTTAAGTGCCAGTATTGCAGAGAGAAGTGCATGATCATAACGTTGTTCTTCAACTTGATGCCACTTAAATAACACAATTGCCAGCAAACCACAGTTTCATCATTTTATTGGCAGATGAAAATTGGAACTCTTCCAGCATCCTGGGCCCTGGACAAGGCCACAGGCTTGATTCAGGATATTGAATTTTTGTTTAGCACCTGCTCAGTAAAATGACGTTGCTTCACTGGGTCGATCACATTTCATATTATCATCTGCTTATCAAAGAAACCTGCTTGGCAAAATGAACGGCATTCAGTTCCACAAAATAACATGTATCAGGACCCAAACTGCTGATCATGAGATATTCACAAAATTTCAGAGGCCAGCCCCTCCCTCAAGCACTGAACGTACCTAGGACATCCCTGACCCCTTGTGAAGTCCTATGGCCAAGGTCACATCCAACCAGGGATGTCCCATCTGTTATCAGTGTTTTCAAAGAGGAGTCCACAACCAGAAAATGCAGAGATTGCCCCTTTATTGATTGGCTCAGGTTTAGTAATCAGTTCTGAGATTGTCAGCTTGGCTAGTTTACTCTTTGTCACCTCTATTTGCTTTCACCCATGTTCTAGGTCTGCTTTCTCATCTTGGGTCCATCCCCTGGTCCTGGTAACGCCTACCTCAGGCTTCCAAACCCTTCCTGAAGGGGTAATATCCAAGGCAGCTAGGCCACCCAGGCCTGGGACAGGTGGTGCTTGCTGCCCCTTGACCAGGAATGCCACTTCCTGGTTCAGGAGAGAGAGGATGAACGGACAAACAAATGGATGGGCGGGTGCATGGGCTGGCAGCTGTTTCCTCATTAAATCCTTCAGCTGGGACCTTTTGTCCTCCTTTTCTTGGACATGCCTGGTTCCTGCTTCCCTGTGTCAAGCTCCCATGGTTGCTTCCCAAGTTGCATCACTGAGATTTAAAAGTGCATTATTATCACATGGGTACTTCCTCTGCCTGACCACATCTCTATTGAGGCCACTAGCACTATGGGAGAAGAGGAGGAGGAAGAAGGAGGAGGAGGAGGAGAGATCGGATTTATACCCCGCCTTTCACTTGGAGTCTCAGATCGGCTTACAAACTCCTTCCCCTCCCCACAACAGACACCCTGTGAGGTAGGTGGGGCTGAGAGAGTTCTGAGAGGCCTGCCCTTTCAAGGACAGCTCTTGTCAGAACTATGGCTTGCCCAAGGTCATCCAGCAGCTGCAAGTGGAGGAGTGGGGAATCAAACCCGGTTCTCCCAGATTACAGTCGGTATACTTATCCTCTACACCAACCTGGCTCATGTAATGCCCATGCCTGTTTGGATACAGAACTTTGATTTGGCAATCATTCTTGGGGAAAGAGACCCATGGAACAAAGGTAAATTGAACCACTGTATCCCAACTGTAAGAGTATTTCTATGTGAACATGGGGCTCTTACAGATGTGGAGTACCCTATTCACTTCAGTAGAGGGGGAAATTTTGTTCAGACAAAAAGATGCATACATGGAGAGAAGCCCTCTGCCTCTCTATTGAAGTGAATGGAATAGTTCTATATGCACATCAAGACATTATCCTTGGATAAGCTGCATGGGTCCCTCCCCTTTAGGCTTCCTATTAGTTACAGCAACTGTGAGATACACAGGCATGGCACTAATATGGCCCTGGGTTGGAGGTAATATTGGCTATGTAAATTGAGGAGGACAGCCATTTCTATTCAATGCAAACTTCCAAGCTGGCATTCTCCCCATGGTCACTGTCTTTTTTTTTTTTAAGTCATGATGTCCAGTATAATTTCTCATTTTGCATCAAAACTAAATCTTCAAAAGACAGCATGTTTTAAGTGATCATTTAGGAACTCTGACCAGAAGACAGTTGATTAGGCACACACACACACACACACACACACACACACAAATAAATCAAAGAGCTGTACATTTGAAAATCTGTCTTGCCATAAGGAAAAACATTCTCTAAAATTAGAGCAAACCAATTCATTTAATTAAACTGCTCCGGCACATTAAGAAGCATTTCTTGATCATGCCCAATCCATTTGCTTTTGTCCATTTTTCCATAGCTGGATCACATTTCTTTTTCACCTTTCATTTTATCACTGTCTATAATAAAGTGACTCATTAATTTCCCTCATAAATACAGATAAGGTGGTTTTTATTCCATGGCAATGAATGGTACTTTAAGTAAAGGATCAAAATGATAAACCAATGTAGTAATTGAACTTAATTAGAACGATGAACTACTACTTAGAATGAGCTGAGGCAGAAGTAAAAGAAGATCAAGAAACTTCCACAGAAATTACTTAAATGGAAAGGAACAAATAGAGATGGTTGAGTGGAGCCTCTCATTTGCAGCATTTTAATGGATTTGAAATGAGCTGTGGGAGATGAAATGCAAGTGAAATGTAGACAGAAGGAAGTACCTTGTATGCAAGACACAATATACATAAATATAGAATGTGTGAGCCTCTCTATAACATATGTATGTAAGTGCCATCAAGTAGCAACCAACTTACAGAAACCCCAGCGTGGTGCTTTCAAGGCAAATGAGAAATGAAAGTGGCTTGCCATTGCCTTTCTCTGGAGAGCCTACTTTGGCAGACTCCTATTCAAGTACTGACCCTGTTTAGCTTCCGAGATCTGATAAGTTCAGGCTATACCATGCTGCCTTCTTTCCTCTCAGTAAAGCAACATATAGTGACTATGTTGATGTTAATCTGTGTACAATAAAAGCTCATGGAGAGTAAGGTAAAGGTTTCCCTTGCTTGAAAGCCAGACGAATCCAACTCTAGGGAGCGGTGCTCATCTCCATTTCCAAGCTGAAGAGCCAATGCTGTCTGAAGACGTTTCCGTGGTCATGCATCTCAGTCCACACCAGCATTGTGGCTGGCTAGATGTAGATGGCAGTAGCATTGACTCAGTTCCAGCATCCCCCAGCATTAGCTCACAAAATACATGGGCAAAGAGGAAAATTTGCATGCTAGTGTGGTAGCTAAAAAGTAAAGAAAGAAAAAACCACCCAACAACACAGGAGCCAATGAGAGGGAGCTCAGTCAGCCAATAGGAGGTGAGCATTGGAAAGCATTAAGTTAGTTACAAACTGAAAGCTAGGTTTTGGCAGTTAGAGGTGGTGATATGGAGAATAGAGTTATTAGCTATTAGGTGAAGGAGGTAGCTTTACAGGAGAGAGGGATAAGGACCTGTATAGGGATCAGGTTTTTTATGAAGTCCCCTTATGTAAGCAGACCCCCTCCTCCCACTGAGGAACAGTTTATATGTTAAAGAGCCTGAAACACCTGTCTAAATGTCACCCCAAAACCTTAAGTGCAAGGCACTGCTTGGGCCAAAATGGACCAAGATGGATGCCAGTCAGTCAGAGGCCTGAAAAAATAGTTTTCAAAGTGTGAGTCAGAGCGGCTGGCTGGCTACTACCCCCTTTTTGCCCTGGAGAGATGCAGGACTTTAAAACAATGGGTCACCCAGGACCTATTGATTCACTCAGTATAATCCCGTCAACATCACAGCCTAACTTCCCCTTCAAGCAGTGATTAATCAGTACTTAAGTCTATTACGTATATGCTTCTCTCTTCCTTGTCTACTTCCAGTAGAACCATCAACTCATTGTCCTCTGGCAGTGAGTCAACCTGCCTCAGGATGTGTTCTGCCCTATAGATATGTCACCCTACTGCCCCAGCAGTGTGTGTGTGTTTGGATCCCTCCCAATGCATGAACGTATATGCCCATGTGTGGCTAATATGGTGTAATCAATTACTCATGTCCTCCTGTTCTGCAGATTCTATCAGGAGGAACGAGACCATCTTATACTTGGCATGTATTATCTTGACTTTAGTCAAGTCTTATCTTGACTTTAGGCCAGAAGTCCTTCGTAAATTCCTCTTAGAAGACGTTCAGAGCTCAGTGACTTACGCTGTGGCAAAATTTTGTTGCTTAGCTATTAGGAAATGTAAACTTATTTTAGCTGAAAAAATGGTATAGTCATATAATTATAGTCATATAATTGTGTACTGTGGACATTTAACCTGTTTTTGAATTTAGTTGGAAAAGGCTGAGTAGCTTTGTAATCTATTTCAGGAATGTTTCCTGATGTGTGGATGTTGATGTGGAAATTTATTGAGACCATTAATGTCATATGCTGTGCAGACCATATAATAAATCAATAATAGTCATATAATTCACTGGTTTTTAACATGTGGCTTAAACTGGTTTTTTTTTAATTTGTCCCCAACATAGTTAAAGCATTGATTGTGAGTACATTTCTCTCCAGCATAATCCATGATTTGTTATTTCCCCAAGAATATCTAATCCACATGAAAGAGATTCTTTTTTTAAAACATCCCATAAACTAGGAAACTTGGAGAACTATTGGGCTAAAAAGTAACAGGAATTGTTACTGTATTGGCCCAGTGTAGATAATATGCTTTTCATGCTTTAGAGGTGATATACATATAAATTCTATCAATGAGAGAGATGTCATTGAAATCTATACAAAATGTAATTCAGTCTCAGATATTGGGTCCGAGTCAGAAGAAGTCAATGGGTGCACTCCTAAATTTTTTTGCAGGTGCTACTCCATTTGGGAATCATTCTCCCAAATCCAGGGGTCTTACTAGGCCTTTGAAGATGCCTTTTGGGTATTCTTTTTTTTTTTTTTTGGATACTGTAGACTATAGAAACCATTTCAAAGAGCTAGTGAGGTATTTGATCATTAAGAGGGATCCAGGACTGGGCAGTTTCTGGGATGGTAGGTGCAAATGTAAGAAATAGTCCTGTTTTAACTTTTTGGCAGGGATCACAGTCAGGAAAATTATATATCAAAAATGGTGGAACTGTAGACATTCAAATGTCTAAGGAACTGCTTCACTGAGCTTTAGCCTTTTTCTTCCCTGCAAGACAGGAACACTGAAAAGAAAGTATAACTTATCAGGAGAGACAAATAGCTGGGTAACAAAGCCAGGAAATGAAAGGGATCAATGACTCTTGCTAACCGATGTCATGTTTCCACACTGGAAAGACTTATTAAACTTTTACATCTCCATTTCTTCATTTGCCCTCCCCCTGGAAAGCAGGTATTAGGTAATGAATCTTTTTAAATTTGCAGATGGTGACATGTACAATACATAGTGTTATCAGAGACTTGCTCTCTGCTTTTAAGAAGTAAGAAAGGGGGGGGAAGTAAAGGTTTCTAAAACATTCTCTTTCCTTTTTTATTATTATGCTCCTCTGATTGATGGTCTTGAGCAAAGTCAATACAGATACCAGATAAAATATAAAGCAGTAAACATTAAAATACAGAATGGTGAATTAAAACTAACCTCTGTAACAGCATAAAGAAACCCTCAAGTGCTGAGAATTTGGCAACAGAACACATTAATTCTGAAGGCGGGGTCTACAGCACAACAATGGCGGACGCCTTTCCTGTTGCTCTGGGAAGGCGTACTGCACAGCAGCAGAGGGGAGGGGTGCCGCGGGATCGACACCTCCACGGGGGGCCAGGGAGACCCCCCAGGCCATCGGGCTTTTGAGGGTGAGCCTCTTTTCCTGCTATCTGCAGGGAAATTGAGGCTGCCCTCCGCCCTGACGGTCCCCCCCCACTGTCTGCATCTTCTCAGCGAGGCACAAGATGTGCTGACCCAGTCAAGCGCAGGAGATCTGGCGAAGGAGCGATTACGAGCATGGTCAAGATAAAGACCAACAAAGAACTGTGAGTTAAAATGAGCGAATTGTAAATAGAAGCGTAAATCCCCCCCTCCGAAACATTTTGAGCGATTGGAATCGTCGCCTCTCTGACGCATTTACATAAGCAGAGGGGGGGAGAGAAAGAGACAATTGTAAATGGATACTTTGAAGCAATCCCCCCCAAACCTCTAGAGCGATTGGAATTGTGCTGAGAGAGGGATGCATCTCTGACGCATTTACATAAGCGGAGTGGGGGGAGAGAGAGAGGCAACTGTAAACGGATACTTTGTAAGGACTTTGTAAGTGTATAAGCCTGGTGGAAGATATCCATGAGCATTTAAGCGATTAAACAGTGTATAAGTGATTTTCAGAGCCGGGGAGAAAATGATTTTATATTGAAAATAAAGTGTTAAAATTGCGGACACTCCAAAAAAAGTCAGCGAAAACAACTCCGAGAAGAAAAGAAGTGAATGTTATAGAACTCATAGCGGAAGCCACCCAGCTGATTCTGGAGCAACTTGTTGGTATTAACCATCAGCTTGCCAAGATAAATCAACAACTCATGTCCCGGCAGCTGCAGTTGGCAACAATAGCAGAAAAAAATGGAACAGAGGGTTGTCAAAGCAAAAGAGATGGACACTAAAACTAACAGCGATCTCAAAGAGACAAGGAGGAAAAGCATGAGAGAAACAGAAAAGATTTACAAGGACTTAACTCCTTCCTTGCAGGTGCTTTTAGAAAGTGTCATCTTAAACCCGGCTGATAGAAAAGAGTTTGAATCTGCCATCAAGATCGAGAAGCCTTTGAGATGCCACTGGGCCCCGAGGATGAGACCAAAGAGGAAGAGGCTCAAGATTGGCGGTTTTATCCCGTTGGAGACAGAGGAAGACTGGGCTGCAGAATTTCGAGTGAACGTCTAAGAAGCCATCAAGATTTTAGAGAGAATTAGCGTAGATGTAAAGGCAGAAGGACTCTGAAAATTGCCTTTATGAAGCGAGCTGGAGGAGATGCTCTGGAAATCTTCTCATAACAAGTAATAAACTAACACATAAGTTTAGTATGACAGGATCTCACAAAGTATATTGTTTATTAACAGCTTTTTTATTACTAACTGTAGTTTAACAGGGTAATGATCTCCTACTCTTGGGATTTTAGTAGAGTGTGCGTTACTTTCCTTTCTCCCTAGTTGTAGTTCCCCCTCCTTTTTTTCTTTGTTGTTTGTGTAGTATTATAAAAAAAAATTAAAAAATCCCCTACAGGGGCTTAAAAAAAAGAAAGAACACATTAATTCTGGATTGGTGTCTGCCAGCAAAAAAGAGATCATGTGATATTCAACAAGAAGCTGATACTGGTATAATCCAGAGGTCTCTGATTGGGGTCCATCAATCACGTAATAAGATGTGGTGGTCTATGGTCTCTATTACTCCAGATGCACAGTAGCAGTAACGGTCAGCATATGGAGTTTGGGCGAAACACGCCTGAGTTCTGTGGTTGCCAGGGCATTCAGTCTGCCTAACATAAAAGCATGCCTATTACCAGAGTTCTAAAGAGGCTTAAACATGGGGGGAGGCTTAAAAAAGAGGGGGAAATCCCCCCTGGAAAAGTATACTGTACCCTGTGTGCTGGTGTGGTAAAACTCAAAAGCCCCTTTCCTAAACAACCTTACAACTTCAGGATAGCTCATATTCCTAACCACAGCAGGAGAGAAACTAAGAAACTCTAATAGACTATCTTCACATTTTCCCCATACACTTCTAAAGGAATCTTCCTTCAGTAAATGTAAAAGCCCCCCTCTGTGTACTGGGCATTGAAAAGAGGGCTTGCAATCTTAAGTGGAAGGCACCTATCCAGGCTCTGGACGCCAATGAACACTGCACAAATTTCTGTGGAGCACAGTCCCTGTCACACAGCTTGGTACACATACTATCTGGTGTAAAAACTGAAAAAGTGGAAGGTCAATGGACTTAGAGACCCCATTAATCCAAATGCCTGCCCTTTATAAAACCTGTGGGATAGACTTTGCACTAAAAGCATCAATAACTGCAGGAAAGTACTGTTCCTCTTTGGAGTAAAATAACCATAAGAGAGCATTTATATTTACCCTGGCACCTTTTATAGCTGAACAAATATGAGTTTTTCAAGTAAGGTTGTTACTAAATGTTACACCCAAGTATTTACAATAGGCTACTTGTTCTATTCCCCCCATTGATTGATCATAGCTTCTGTTTGATATAAGAATGCTTTTAGAAAATCATAAATTTGGATTTTCATAATTCACTAATAGTCCTTCCAAGGAACGGTATTTGGTAAACATGTTCAGTACCTGCTTCCAGAAAAGCCTCCAGCTCAGTCCAGAAAGCCTGAGTGGCCTTTACAGGATGTTGAGGGAGGCAAATAAACTGTAATGACTAGGAAAGAGAGTGATGGAAACTGAAGCAGAATGGCAGGTACAATCTGTGAAGGAGCAACTACAGCTGACTGAATACACAGAGTGTTGTTCAAATGAGACACATTAAACCAGACGCTAGATCCAGGTGGGCAGCCATGTTGGTCTGAAACAGTAGAACAAAGTTTGAGTCCAGTGGGACCGTTAAGACCAACAAAGTTTTATTCAAGGTATGAGCTTTCCTGTGCATGCATCCTGTGATATTCCACAATATAATTTTAATTCCAGTAGTTGGAGCCAGTCATTTAAAGGATGTTGGAAGCTCTGTGGTATTACATTGCAAGACAGAAGGATCAGGATTAGCCCTCACTGGATTGATTTGAACAGTTAATTCTAGAGAAATAAAATTTGAATTGATGGATCATTTTCAAAAGTGGGGACACCCTTTTATTTATGCTAAACAAAGTGCTGTTTGAATGTTTTGATATTTTCTAAGGAAGACTGAAGATTTTTAAAAGGCAACTGATTAAAACCTCTTGTTCTTCAACGGGGAGAGCACCAAAAGAAGATAGCAGTCCTCTCTTTATATGCCAGACAGAGGAAACCTCCAAAGACTGCAAATCTGCAAAAGACTTATTACAGTCAGGGAAAACCTGTACTTTAATAGCATTAGTAGGCAGCTGTGGAAGGGGGGCAGTAGAGATGTTTCACTGTAGCTGATCTTACTCCTCCATATTTTAGACTGCCTAAATGTGCAGTCTGTGGTCTATGAAATTTTAAATTGTCCAGTGGTTGCTGAAATATTTTTGAAATCTATATATCTAATAGCCAAGTTGCCACCGGAGTGCAGATCACTAAATCAGCGCTCCGGGGGCACTTGGGGGGGAGGGGGAGGTTTGTGCACACGTGGGCCAGTCCCCACGTGTGCACAAAAATGCTAAAAGTAGAAAAAAATTTCGGGGGATGTTTAAATCCCCCCGAAAGTGCAAGAGCGTTCCGTGCGCATGTGCACGGAACGCTCTGTAGCTGACCTCGCCGCCGCGCCGCCACCGCTGCTGCCTCCTTTTAGAAGTGATGTTGTTTTCTGTATATACCAAAAATGGAAACCATTTAATAAATTGGAGAAGCATGAACACATTTCTGAGTTAGAGATGAAATCAGCTATCTCGTTCATCAAAAATATTTCCCACACCTTAGCATACATTCATCAACTTACTTAACACAGTTCTGTTTGCACAATACATTTCTGAAAAGCAACTGTAAGATCAAGCACTGATTCTTCATTTTCCATCAGTGTAGTTATGTACAAATATGAAAAGACAAAAGACTATTTAATGCAGTAATTTAAGTCCAATTTAAATGTGTGATATGATTTGATCAAAGATCATTATGCTGGTGGCGGGGTTTTGAAACCACTTTGTCATATTTCCACTTACCCAAGAGTTGCTGTGTGAACAGAAACGTTCCATGGGATGTAACCCAGTGTAAATCCAGTAAAAGACTAACACCTGGTTCAGGTCTTTCCATGGTTAAAAATGGTATTTATGCATGACTCCAGAATGTAACTAGGTATGTGTATACAAATGTCCATCCCATGGAAAGCAATGTACCAAAATTGTGCTTAAACAGCATCCACAGTTGGATGCACATCCAGTTTCTGCCTGCAGCATATCGATATGTCCTTTTCACTGTGAGCCTTTAGTATCACCTCTGTTTACAAATAATTTGTTTCTTTTGCACCATTTTTTCCTTTACATAGAATCCTAGAGTTGGAAGGGACCTCCCGGGTCATCTAGTCCAATCCCTTGCATAATGCAGGAAATTCACAAATACCTCCCCCCCACACACACCCAATGACCGCTGCTCCATGCCCAGAAGATGGCAAAAAAACCCCAACCCTCTAGGATCCCAGGCCAAACTGACCTGGAGAAAATTACTTCCTGACCCCAAAGGCAAACACCATTTCCCTGGGTGTGTAAGAAAGGGCCATGAAAACTAAGCACTGATGCAACTCTTCTTGCTTACCTTTCACGATCTGCCTAAGTTCACAGAGTCAGCAAAACTATCAGATGGCCATCTAGCCTCCATTTAAAAATCTCCAAAGAAGGAGCACTCACTGCCTCCTGAGGAAGCCTGTTCCACTGAGGAACCATTCTGTCAGGAAGTTCTTCCTAATGTTTAGCCGAAAATTCTTTTGATTTAATTTTAAGCCATTGGTTCTGGTCTGACCTTCTGGGGCAACATACAACAACTCCATACAGTCCTGTATAAGACAGCCCTTCAAGTACTTGAAGATGGTTATTATATCACCTCTCAGTCATCTCCTCTCAGGGGTAAACATACTCATTCAACTTTCCTCATAAGATTTGAACTCCAAATCCCTCACCATATCCATAGCCCTCCTCTGGACATGTTTCAGCGTGTCTCTATCCTTCTTAAATTGTGGTGTCCCAAACTGAACACAATACACTAGGTGAGGACCAACCAGAACAGAGTAAAGCAATAGCATCACTTTACATGATCTGGACACTATACTGCCCATGCAACCCAAAATGGCATTTTCCTTTTTAGCTAAGGCATCACACTGCTGACTCATGTTCAGTGTATGGTCTACTAAGACCCCTAAATCCTTTTCGCACATACTACGGCCGAGACAAGTCTCCCCCATCCTATAATTATGCATTTGATTTTCCCTACCTAAATGCAGAACTTTACATTTATTTGCATTTAAATTCATTTTATTTGTTTTAGCCCCGTTTTCCAGCCTATCAAGATCATCCTGTATTCTGACTCTGTCGTCTACCATATTTGCTACCCTTCCCATATAAGATTTATGCACAGCTGTCACGAAATGATGTCAGTTATATACATTTAATGAGACAAGTATTTAGTACAAGAAAGATAATGCTGGTGCAACTGAGGATTTGATTCACACAATGGAGCAGTAAAATCAGATTGGGGATTTTCAAGTCAGAATGATGGAACTGCAAAATTCAGTAGGAGCCCTCATTCATAGTTCCTGCTAGAGTAGGATTTTTTAAATGGTGAAACTAGAGCCATTTTAAAGTTCACAAGAATCTCCCCAAAAACCAATGAATAATTAAAAACATAAAGAAATGAAGATAAGAGAGGTGGATCAATTTGATTAGGCAGGAATAGGATAATAGGCACATGCAGCAGTCTTAGACAAAGACAGAAGAACTGAGATTCACTTGTTTTACATGTTGCCACCCAAGTTGAAATAACGAGGCAGACACAAGTGATGGATTTAAACCTTGGGCCACTTTATTGACTGACAACCTTAACTAGAAACCGACAGCAAGAGCAAACAGTTCTGCGGTATGGTCAAGGCCAGAGGACAAAGACCCCTTCCTTAACTCCTTAAATAGGGTGAGCCACCCTGCCCCGGGCAGGAGCCATCAGCAGTGGCTCCCACCCAGCTGGCTAGCCATTGCAGGACAACCCCTAAGCCCAACCCCCGAGCCGCTAGGGTCAAAGGGAGGACCCATCGGGGTGGTCCCTAAGGCAGTCTGTTTTCCCTGTCCCGTGCCGCCGGGCACAAAGGCTGTACTCACTAGACCCCTTTAACCCAAATAAATGGGTGTTAGCTGGTGCTCACCGTACCGCAACCAATATACCGCATAGAACCCTGCCATTGCCAAGGCCAAGCCTCAGCTTAGGCCTTCACACCCACCGGGAGGCCCAAGGCCGCCCACAGCCCTTGCCGTAGGTCATCCAGAAAGATGTCCATGCCCAATTCAGACAGGTGGACCACATCCTGTCGGTACAACTCAGCACGCCCCGCATGAATGCTCAGGTGTGGAAGAAAAACTCCAATACCGCCCTCCAGAATCCTTTGTAACTCTCTGTTCGCTTTTCTGCGGGCCTTATCAATGGCCAGGGGACTCCAAGCTCCCTGCCAAACCTGTCGAGGTACCATGGCCGACGAAACAATAAGGGTCCCAGGCCACTGCTTGTGGATTAACTAAAAATCAGCATGGGCTTGCAATATTAATGCCTTCCCTTTAACTAATCCTAAATCATTTCCCCCTAAATGTATAACTGGAATCTTAGGCGGAGGGCCAACCATCTCGTGAAACAGCAAATGCAGGAGGCCTGACCATTGTAAACCTCGCCGGCCCTGCCACTCAATGATGGCCCACTGGCTAAGGCCAAGTTGCGTACCAATCAGGGTCCATCTGGCATGGTGAGCCACCCAAAAAACAAAACTGTGCCCGCAGATTAAAGCCATCTTCCTTTCCTGCCAGGCAACCAAACCTGAAACGAAAAGCACAGTTAACCAAAGCCTTATGACCGCACAGCCTCTACTGAAGAGGTTCGTCATTGCCCATCCAAATGGCATACATAAGCTTTGTAGACCCTTGAATGCCATCTGCCCAGCTTCTGAATATCCTGGGCTGGGTATCCCATAGCCGCCGCTGTAGAAGCAGCGCCGATACGAAAGGAGTGAGTACAAAAACGCTTCCCTGCAAGACCCAACCTCTCTAATGCTCTAGCCGTGATGGACCAAAATTGGTGCTTTGTCAAGGGCAGGCCATTCTGGTGTTGGAAAAGTAAACCATCATGGATGCCCCACACCGCTAAATAGGAAGCTAAAGCCGCCACAAGGCACAATTGCTTTTTGGTGCAAGCCCCCAGCTTAACCACCACTCTGCACTGGCGCTGGTCCATTTTGGAGCCCCGCAACCATGCTCAACTCCACATCCTGAACTTGCAGTGCTCCCTTTTTGATTGGGCAACCAATTCGCTGATCTGAAATGCCCTAAAGAAAGCCATGAGGGCGGCGGCATGAAACAGCGAGGCCTCGAAAGCGGAAGAGCAAACCACCTCCCAAAGGGTTACAGGGCACACAGAATCTCTGGAGAAATAGGCTACCTATGATCCACTCTAACCCCAACCTCATGTGACCAGCCCTCCAACATCTTGTGAATTTGAAAATCCCCCATGTAATCAGCTACCCCTTTAGCTTTGCTGACGTATGCCACCGCAAATAACAATCCCTTTATGGAAGAAATCGCCAAACCCTTACCTTTGGACGCTACGCAAAAATGCAACAGATGGTCCACAGGAACAGGCCACAAGTTGTGATACCCTACCTCCTATCTAAAGTCCGCAAACTGAGCAACCGCCCGATCATAAGCCCTCCTGCTGTTAGGTGCTGCAGGTAGTCCTATTGCCCTTTGTACTTCAGCCTTCCAACCAACCACAGCCCTGGCGGCATCTGCACTGGCTGAGAGTCGGCGTCCAGGGCCAGCTGACGGAACCTCTCCATCTATTTACAAGAGAGAGCATCAGCCACCCCATTGTCAACCCCCGGTACGTGCCTGGCAAAAAACAAGATGTTTAGCTGGAGGCAACGAAGCGTGAAAGCCCTAACCAGCTGCATGACCCTTGAGGATCTGGACGAGGAGGAGTTGATGACCTGTACAACCGCAAGGTTGTCACACCAAAAATGCACCATCTGGTTAGCCAACTCAGCTCCCCATAGGTGAACTGCAACTAAAATCGGGAAAAATTCCAGAAAAGTCAAATTCAATGTGAACCCCTCCTCAACCGAGGACACTGGCCACTCCTCGGCGCACCAGCTTCCACGGAAGTAAACCCCAAAACCTGCAGATCCTGCCGCATACGAGTGGACTTGAAGTTCAGCCTCCAGCCCTCCAAAAAGAGATGCCATTGAAAGTAGCCCAGAACTCAAACCACATCTCTAAGTCCTGTCGGATACCAGCAGTAATCCATATTCTATGATGAGGGAGACGCAGCCCAGCCATTGCATCGCACAATCGGCGCAAAAAGGCCCGCCCGGGCGCCACTACCTTACAGGCAAAAATTCAGATGGCCCGCCAACTGCTGCATCTCCCTCAAAGTGGCCTTTTTCTTAACCAAGAACCCTTGAAGGCGGCTGTGCAGGTCCACCAGTTTACTAACCGGCAGCCGAGAAGCCTGTGCCACTGAATCCAACTCCACACCCAAAAATGTGAGCACCTGCACTGGACCCTCAGTCTTTTCATGCGCACACCCAGCTCACCCGCCAGTTCCATAAAAGACTCCAGCATCCACTTGCACTGACGTGACCCTCGGGGACCCACAAACAAAAAATAATCTAAGTAATGCACCACAGTGCCACAACCAGTTCGCTCTCTAACAGCCCACTCAAAAAATGAACTAAAGCGCTCAAAAGCGGTGCAGGAAATGGAACAACCCATGGGCAAAGCTCTATCTAAATAAAACTGACTCTCAAAGCAGAAACCCAGGAGTTCAAAATCCTCCGGGTGCACTGGGAGAAGGTGAAATGCTGACTTGATGTCGCATTTAGCCATTTCCGCACCTTGGCCACAGCGGCGCACAAGATGCATCACCTGGTCAAAGGACGTGTACCGGACTGAGCACAAATCCTCGGGGATGGCATAATTGACTGAGCCATCCCTCAGGTAGGACAAGTGATAGATCAACCGAAACTCCCCGGGCGCTTTCTTGGGCACAATACCTAAGGGGGAAACATGAAGGTTAGGAACTGGGGGGAAAAAGGTCCAAGGACACGCCCCTCCCGTAGTTCCTTCTCAATCTTACTCCTAACTACATGTTCCATGCCCTGCACTGAACAGAGATTACGCGCCATGAAAGGCACCCGTTCTCCCTGAAAAGGTATACAGAAACCTAAAGAAAATCCCTCTAACAAATACAAACTGTCAACCCAATGGGGATAAGTGTGCAACAGCTTCCTAAGCGCTTTCAACCTTATGGGTGTTGGCCCCCTTTCCATGCCCCGGCCCTGGACCACTGCCTTCAGGCCTCCTGTGCCCCCAGTGGGGCTTTCCCTGGTAGTAGGCGGAGAAGGGGTGCAGGTCAACACACAAGGGGCACTCATGCCTATATTGACATGCTTTTCTGTTACACACCCCCTGGGCCCCAAACTCCCAACAAATCTGGCGGGGTTGAACTGCCCGCCCTGCCAATGGGCGGGGACTGAAAGGAGCAGATACATGCTCTACCAGATGGCCACTGTGTGAGCGATCCCCAGTGTTCGGCCTAGAGGAAGTCATAACTTGCAACCAGAGATGAGGGTGAATCTGATCCCAACGTAAAGAGGGGTTCATGGCTGCCCGAATCCGAAACTCCTCATCGTATTGGAGCCATGCTGGGCCAGTAAAGCCCGTGTAACCCTTGTAAATAATATCAAAATATTGAAATAAGAATGCCGCCCGCCAGGGTTGTGTCTTAGAAAGCACCCCAGCATATATTAGAAAACCAGCCATCCAGTTCACCCAGGTTTTGTCCACCTTCATCCTCCTATACTTCTCTTTATTCCTCTCCTCGAGATCGTCCTTTTCCTTCTTCTCCAATTCTCGGTACAAATGGGTGAAAATGTCTACAAACTCACCCTTGCATATCCTCTCCCTAGTAGCCGGGAGCAGGTGATCGCCAAGCAGAAGTGCGAGGTCTCCAAATCGGAGAGCAGCTGCAGGGGCCCCTGCATACAACACCCCACAAGGCGACGGTCCACCCCACCATGGTGTACTAACGGTGCAGCACTGCGATGAAGACTTACAGCCAGATGGTAAAACCCCGTGCAGTGTGGTGGTGCAGCCAGCCTGCCCACACTCATGGCTAAATGTCAGAGAGCTCAGGGAAGCAGGAACCGCCCCACTGGATTCTGGGCAGCCCCAAGGCCAAGAGCACCCAGTGTGGTGCGTAGTGCACTTACCAGCTGCCAAGGAAGGTCCAGCCACAGGCTCCACAGGGATCTGCTGCTCAGAAGGAATCTCCCCTGAAGTTGTACCGCTCGCTTGACTCTCCAAGGCCTTGCCCGAGCTAGCTTCCGATGTGGCAGTGCACCCTTCAACAATAGACAAACACGTTAACACTTCTGCCTGAAATTGCTTATTAGCAGATACCCAGGTTTCTTTTCTTCCACGCGCCCCACCAGCCGGCCGGGCAGAAGGAGTTGCCATGCCCGTAGCTGCTTCTACAGCTAACAAGCAGTCCAAAATAGCCTGCTGCACCCTATCTTCATCATCATCAGACGAGGACAGTGCAGGTGGGGGCCGTTTAGGTGGTGGCTTAGGAGCAGGCTGCTTCCCTTTGGAATGCCCCAATCCCTTCTTAGGAGCCACAACTGAAAGTGAAACTCCGGCAATGAGTAGACAAAATGGCTGCCGATCCAAAAAATACAAAATGGCCACCCCGCCTGTGTACACGATCAGCACTAATTAGCCAAACCCAAGATGGCCACCAGGGGAGCAGTTTGGACCCATGGCACACTCCACTCGCTGCCTTGGTCACAAGAACCCTCTAGAAAACCAGCCCCTAACTTGCACAAACAGGATGGTGATGTTGGTCAGGACAGCCAAGGCAAACAACACTGGCCCCCAGGAGGTGACCATGTGCACCAGGGGCCTCCGCCTACCCAGGAGCCCTGCAAGAAACAATGGAATGGAGTGGGGGGGGTTGGGGGTTGTACTACAGTCGCAGGCCCCAGGCCACTCCCAACCCCAGCCCTACACCCCAATCAACTGCCAAAAGCACCATCTCCAGTCCCCCCGTTAGAGGAAGTCGTCTGCTGCCCGTCCCAGGGCCCACCACCTGTGCAGAACCACCCCCCGGGGCAACCCCCCCCCCAAATGTCTGCGGCCGTCAGCAAACGAGCACAGCCACTGCGGCGCCATCCGCCTGCAAACACCACCGGGCCGCCAAATTCAGCCAGCCATGCCGCCACCGCCCAGCTTCCAGCCGCCTAGCATGCCGCTGCTTCCACGCCCGCCGCTGCCAATCCTGCCACTGTCCCAGACGCTCTTGCCACCGATCCTGCTGCTGTCCCAGATGCTCTTGCCGCTGACTCTGACGCCCACCGAACTCGCGCCACGCCGCCGCCCCCGTCCCCGGCCTGAAGAGGAGCTCCCGACAGCCCACGCCCCAGCCACAGACAGAGCTCCCCACCGGACTGACGAGAAACTGGGACTGCTGGTGAGGAAAGGAAGGGCCGCAATTTATACCCTTCGGCCCCTCCCCTCTAAATTACCCATATGGACGCGTTGGCACCCAAACCAAGTGCCTACTCCTTTTCTTCTGGGCAGCAAATCCGTTTCCCCAGCCTAACGGCCACAAGGGCTGAGGCCGTTGATCCGCGTTCTCAATAAACTGTGGTTAACGTTTCAGTTCTCAACAAATTTCTGTGATGTACTTGTTTATATAAATTTCTCTGCTCCCTCCATGTCATGTACTGTTCTGTTCTTGCCCCTTTTGCAGTCTGTTATGGTTTCCTCTCACTTCATTGTGCAGTGTTTCTTTTAAACTGTACCCTTTTTCTTAAGTCATATGCTTTCCTTTCCCCCCATTCTTCAGTTCAAAACGTTCTGTACTACCTTAAAGACAAAGTAGTCTTGTCATGTTTCAGTAGGTAAAAATATATATACAATAAAAGCCTCACATGAATCCATGAGAGCCAGCATGGTGTAGTGGTTAAGAGTGGCAGACTTTAATCTGGAAAAGTACATTTGATTGCCCACTCTTCCACATGAATCCTGCTGGATGACCTTGGGCCAGTCATAGTTCTCTGAGAACTCTCTCAGCCCCACCTATCTCATAAGGTGCCTGTTGTGGGGAGAGGAAGATGATTGTAAGCCACTTTGAGACTCCTTAGGATAGAGAAAAACAGTGTATAAAAACCAACTCTTCTTCTTCCAATCCCTTCCACATCTCCCATCCCAAAGAGGATATGCTGAGGCTAAAGAACAGGTCTGTGGCTATTTCACACGGAGTTTAAAAAAAAAAAACACTCATGGGATATGGCACAAACATATTTAACATCTGAAAATGAACAGATCTACAGATATGAATAATCACCCAAAGAAAAAAGAGAAATAAGGAGGGGATGAATGATGGGAAAGTTCTGAAAGTTGTATAGGGAAAAAAGACAGAGTAACAGAAAGTGTGGGGGACGACAACAAGTGATTTATCTTTAAAAAAGGAATGAAACAAGATATTTGGGGGAAAATAGATGGATGGAACAAAAAATTAACAACTGAATTTGGACAACAAGAAGAATGAGAAGAAATCCATTTTGAAAAATAAACTGCTTAGCAGCTGAGAGAGCATAAGAAAACAAACAAACATTCATCTCCTCAAGTTTATCAGACAAACAATTCTGTATCACCCCAATTTTATCATTCTGTACAATTCAAATTGTGTATTATGTAATTTGTTATTTTTTTAGCTGGACAGAAAATATTAAACCAGTTAATATTCCATATATGCTACAGTAACATAGCATTAGATAAACGGGTAGCCCTACAGAGTATCAATTCATCTCTCATGTGATGCTACAAAGTCCCAACAGTTGTATAATCCGTTCTGGCTAGTAATTTTTAAAGTAGTTTTGAAAGGCAGTGGAATGGAAAGTGCTATGTTACAAAAATGTCATTGTTATCCTGGTGGTGAGTAAGCAGTATAATTGCAGTGGCTTGCTACTATGAACAACAACCACAACAATAAAAAGAGAGAGATCTGTTTACAGTTTATGAATTACTTCCAGTATGTCATTATGTGGAACACTTGGTGGTACTTAGTGCTGTAACAACAGTCTAGTACCTTCATCAATAACATAGATCACAAATATTTTACAAATTAATGAATTAGAGTAGCAAAGCATATCCAAGATTTCATTAGCACAGTGGTAAATCATTTGAATGGGCTTTGTGGAACTAAAAGAACAAGTACAGATAGTGCATTTGATTTCATCCATAGGAGCTTTTCAGAGCCCCATCTTTGACTGGCCAGTCGTGGCTCAGAAAAATGGCAGACAATGCTGTAATTCCAAAATATTATTCTGGCTCCATTGCAGTCTATATATGTATATCTAGGAGATGCAGATGGAGCATTCAGTTTGCAGACAGTTTTTCGATAGTTTGCAGTCACCTTTTCTAGACATATTTGAGTAGATTCTAAGAAGTTACAGGATGAGTCTTGTTAGCTGTGATGCTTCTCACAGGGTGTCTGTATGGGGAGAGGAAGAGAAGGCAATTATAAGCTGCTCTGAGACTCCTTTGGGTAGTGAACAGTGGGGTATAAAACCAACTCCTCCTCCTCCTCCATTATGGTTCAAGAGCTATCCCTCTTGTCAATCAAATATATGTTGATTCATAACTAGAGATTCTCAGTCTCAAGGTTCAGTTCACAAGGTGTCTGCTAGATTCAATTAGTACCGCTGAAAATTTGACAAGCCTTCTGTATGTGAACATATTTGTTCCAAATGTGCAGAACATGTCCATGTGCATGCCACTTCCTGCAGATTCCTTCTTGTCCCCTACCACCTCTGTTCCCCATCTGCCATTTGCAGTGTCAAGTACAGAAAACATTTCCATTTCACAAACCCTTATAGTTACCTGATCTGACTAGGAGAACCATCCAGTTTGAGAATAATTTGAACATATACACTCATAATGTTTTGTCATAGCTATACACTCCCAAACAATATTTTTGCCCAAGGGGGGGGCATTTAAATAAATTGTCTCTCAGGCGACAAGAGCTCTTCATAGTCTAGAACTTTTCCTTTTTTGATGGAAGCGACGTTTCTGTTTTCTATTTTCCAATGATGCACACCTCCGTGGCTGAGAAAACTGGTAAAATTCTTTTCAGGATTCTAGGTTCCTCCAGACGATTACACTAACAGTGCAATCTTCAGCAGATCTAAACCCTTCTAAGTCAACTGAAGCCGATGGGCTTAGAAGGGTATGCTGATGTTGCTCTGACAACCCAATTCTCCTCCCTCAACAAATCTGAACTGTCCATGTGCAGAGTGGGTGAATGGGTAAGGGGAGTAGTAAATATTTCCTGTATTGACATGAATTGACCCATTTTTTTATTTAGTTGTGAGTTATATTCCTCCATAAGATCTTCTTTTATTTCTCCATTGACTTCACAATTTCCGGTATGTTCACATGATCACCATTTATTATATTTGCTGTCTGGCAAAGATAAGGCTGTTACCCTATCCAAAGCTCATTATTTAGCTACTGCCTTGAAGATTCATCAAAGGCATAATTAATTCATGCCTAAATGCTTATTTGCATTCAGGTGCTCTTTTTGCACTGTAACTGGTTTTGCTAAGACCACATGTTCAGTAAATAAGAAGAGTGTTTTGCTTTCCAGCATTAAAATTAATGCCACTAATATAACTAATGCAAATATTGCTCAGAACTGGAATTTCCATATATGGTCTGGGGCCTTGCAAGTGGACCTCTGATATCCCATAATTGCTTTCTACTGGACCTTGAAAAACAGTGTCAAGTTTAATTAAAAATAATCATGGCAGGCCAAAGTAGAAGTCTAGGTTATATTATGTAACCTTATATTTCTGTTTGCTCTTTTCTTCCTGTACTTGCATATAGTCTTTTATGCTGTTTTTCAATAAACCACTTAA
>NW_015167120.1:65806-99948 GCF_001447785.1 Gekko japonicus | reverse complement strand
CAGCACAGAGGTGTCAAACTCATTTGTTACCAGGGATGGATCTGACAGCAGCTGGTAAGCTCCAAGTTGGTGCATCCTCAGTGCGATGCCCCATGGGCTGGGGAGGGTCACAGAGGAAAACCTGCATGGGCAGACTGAAGAATCAGTGGCACAGCATTGGACAGATGCTCCTGTGCTGCCTGGGAGGGGGGCAAACCCCCAGCCCACTCCTGCCACCAATGCCAAGAGCCCAAGCCTCAGGGTAAAAAAGCTAAGTAGTTGGGTGCTGTGAGCTCCCTCCTGCTCCCAAGCCACTATAGAAGAGAACTGGGAAGACAAACTAAACTAACCCCCCCCACACACACCTGCAGAAGCGGTGGTGGTGGCCCAGGTCTGAGGCCATGTGCACAGCAGGATCCAGGCCAAACAAAGCCCAATAAGCCAGAGATACCCATGCAGCAGTGGCCACCTCTGGCCAAGGGCACCAGGTGATCCATGGTGGGGTGATGCTGGGGGTTCAGGCCAGAGACCATCACCAAGCCACATCATCCCCATGCAGCAGCAGCCGTCCCAAGCCAAAGGCTACCAGATCATCTGGGAGGGTGGGCAGCCACCATATGCACAAGGCTGCACATGTTGCAGAAGCCCCAGGCCACACATCAACTACTATAACCGGAAATCACTGGCAATGCCCCCCACAAACTGAAGGCAGCCAGGTGGTCCAAGGGGGAGGGAGGCCTGGCCACTGGTCACATGCTCAGTGGCAGGATTAGGCCCCTAATGTGTGGAAGAAACTGCCAAAAAACACCCTCTCATGGGCCAGCCGCCTCATGGGGTGTGTGCGAAAGTGGCAGTGGTGCTAGCCCCCTGCAGAATATTGTCTGCACCCCCCCCCCCATGTGCAGATGCCAATCCCCATGACCATCCTGGACAGCATTCCCAGAGCTGCAGGCTGAGAGGAGAGGCATGCAACCTTGTCTTGGAACCCTGAGTCAGCATGAATGTAGTTGCGGAGGCTCCTAATTTACCAGTGAGGCTGCCAGTGAAGCAAAGGGGTTCTGCTTGACTGCTGCAGATGAGGCTGTTTCACTGAGCAGCCTCCTGTTCCCTCCCTCACACCAGTTGCTCACAAGCCAGATGAGAACCCTGGGCAGGCCAGTTCCTGCCCCCAGGCTCTAGTTTTGACACCTCTGGGTTCATCATTTGCCTACTGAGCAGACCTCATTTTCAAGCATAATCCTGTTTAGGATTGAATTCTAAAAGTTCTCATCTTGTATATGTGAGGCAAAATTGACCAAGGTTTTCAGTGGCCAGTAAACTCTTGGTCAATTTCAGCTTCCATAGAATGAGGAGAACATAAAACCCCATAGAACATTAATTTTAAGGAGTATAAATGATACTGACTCAGACTTTTTTAAGCCAAGTAGGGATGCTCCTTCAAGATACGTATAACAACAAAATGGAGTGGGCAGCATTCCTGGTTTTGAAGAGTAAGGACTAGGGGCATGCATTTGGGTTTACCTGAACTGAAAATATACCTAAAATCACCTTATTAGTATTTTTCAGGTACATTTCGACTTCTCAAATGTATCTGGGATTTTTCGGGAGAGCCAGGAAAAAATCCCAGAAAAAATCCCAAGTATATTCAGGAATTACCAGAAATCAAGGCTGCCCCAGGCCCGTAGCCAGGATTTTTTTAAATCGGGGGGTTTTTAAAAAAAGTTTGGGGGGACGGACTGAAATAAAAATTTAAAGACTCACATACATTGGCTGGTCCCTGCCCCAGCTGGTCTTCTCATCTGGTGGCTGGATGCAGAAGGTCCCAGGCTCAATCTCAAGCACCCTCACTTAAAAGGATCAGGTCCTGGGGGGGAGGGGAAAGGCCTGCCCCAGAAAGCCCCAAAAGGGCCAGTTCGGCATCAGGCAATCTGAGAGGTCAGGTGGGCCCTCAGGTGCCGAAGCAGCGGCAGAGGCGCTTGCGAGCCATGAGCAGCAGGTGAGTCAGAAGGGTGCCCAGAAGCCGCAGGACGAGGAGCAGGATGGGTATGCTGCACACAGGGCGTTGTGCTGGGATCTGTGTGGGGAGGCCTGGCTGCGCAAAGCACCTCTCCCCATGCAAAATGCATGCAAGTCTCCCCCCCCCCCTCACACCTGTAGAGCTGCTTGTCAGGAAGGAAGAGCTGGCCAATCATGGATCCCTCACTGTTCCCCCCCCCCCGAGGGAGTGTGGGAGAGAGTTCAGATTGCCTGCTGACTCTGCTGTGTGACAGGACAGGCCCAGGGAGCAGCAGCAGCAGCCGTCACCATGGCCCACACGGGGGCTTTCTGTTCTCCCCTCACTGTCCCAACTTCCGAGGCGACTGAGCAGGAGGACAAAGAAGAGGAGCCACCCCCACTGTGGACCTTGGTGCCCCGCTCCTCTCCGGTGTCCTCACCCCAGCACCTGTCCACCCCTGGTGACTGCAGCAGTTGTGGGGGAAGGCAAGGAGAGGCCTACTGGGCTGCTGGCAGGAGGGGAAAGGGAAGGGGGTGGGGGTAGCCACAGTGGCAGGGAGTCCTCTGGGTGGTCCAGAGAGTCAGGGGGCCTGGGCTGCATACCAAGTCAGGGGGCATTGGCAGGAAGTCAGGGGGCTGGGCCCCAGGAGGCCCCACTGTAGCTATGGGCCTGGGTTGCCCAGCAGAGCCCCAGCTGAGCCTGTGGGGAGACCTCAGAAGCTAAGCAGGGTTGGCCCGGGCTAGTGTTTGGATGGGAGACCTCCAAGGAATACCAGGGTTGTGATGCACAGGCAGGAAATGGCAAAACACTTCTGAATATCTCTTGCCTTGAAAACCCTATGGGGGTCACCATAAGTCAGCTGTGACTTGACAGCACTTTTCATCACCACCACAGGATGGCAGTAGCAAAACAAAATTCCACTGAAAGTGCAATCTGAGCAAGCAAGACTGATGATCAGTACACTTTACATTGTCAGTTGAGAAAAGGGTATTAGTGTGAGAAAAGCAGTCATTCAATAGAGTGGCTGTCCTCCACAGAGGCGGCATGATCTTTCCATTGTATTCTATGGGGCCATAGGATACAATAGGAGATCGTGCTGCTGCTGTGGCGCGACTCCAGAGAGAAGGGGGTTAAATTTTAAACCCCTTCTCTCTGGAGTCGCGCAGCAGCAGCAGCACGATCACTCCATTGTACCCTATGGGGCCATAGGATACAATGGGAGATTGTGCCGCTGCTGCGGCATGACTCTAGAGAGAAGGGGTTTAAACTTTAAACCCCTTCTCTCTTTGCTTCCCCCGCCAGCCTGCCATGGCAGGTCAGCTGGGGAAGGGAAGGGGAGGCTTTTAAAGATGCCTTCCCAACCTTTCTTTGTTTCTCCAGCCCGCCTTTCAAGGTGGGCTTACTGGGGAAACTAAGAAAGGTTGGGGAGGCATCTTTAAGTGCCTCCCCTTTTTCCCCCAACCAGCGCACCTTGTCAGGTTGGCTGGGGAAGCAAAGGAGAGTTATTTAAAGATGCCTCCCCATCTTTTTTTTTTTTTTTTTGGTTTCCCAGCTGGCCCACCTTGGCAGGCCGTCTGGGGAAGCAAAGCAAGGTGGAGGAGGCATCTTTAAATGACTCCTTTTTTTCCTGGAGAATGATAGGGGGATGGCATATAAATGCCTCCCCCTTCCTCCCCCAGCCATGGCTCTGCTGCCTTCCCCAGCCACCTTGCCTGGCAGACTGGATGGGGAAGAGAATGGAGGTAGAGAGGGTCAGTTTCACTCACCTCCACTTTCAAGTACTTTCCCTCCCCTTTGGTTTCCCAAGCTGGGGAAGCAAAGACAGATCAGAGAGGAATTTAAAGAAGCCTCTCTGATCTGTTTCCCCTTCCCTCCCTGATTCGGGGAAGGGACCGAATAAAAGCCAAATAATCGACTCTTATTTGGGAGCACTTTATCGAGTAGCCGAATCAGATTAGAGAATCAGATTCAGCTGAATACATACCTGAAAAATACCGATAAGGGGTATGTATCCCATTTGGCTTTGCCAAATGCACACCCCTAATCACCACCAAGTTGTAGCCTCTCTGTAATAAAGGGGAGTATAAGATAGCCTGTATCTGTAACCCCTGGATAAAATGAATGCAATAGATGCAATGGATGTGTGAGCTCTGCAAAGAAGTATGGAGGCTACAGGCCAGTACATGTGGTCAGAGGGAACTGTGGATGGAACAGTCTGATGTGGAGGAGGAGTCGCAGGCCTGTACCTCTGCTTCAAAGAGCCCAAATGGGGGAAAGCCCCACTATTGGTTGTCAGTAGTAAACTGAGAGGTCAGCAGTGGCAAGGATGCCAGTCATGCAATGGTGGAGGATTTGGCAGAGGTGATGGCAAGGGAGTACCAGGGATCCCCTGGAGTACTTGTCACACAAGGCTGTCATCTGGCCTGACCTCTCTTGTGTTGGCCATGAGCCCTGTTGGCCATGAGCACCACAACCCCAGCAGGGGAGAGAAGTTCACAATTTGGGGGGGGGTATAAAACGTGAGTCCTCAGCCAAGGCACCCAGTAACTAAGCCCCACCACATGGTATGAGCAGAGAGACAGAGTGGCTCAGAGCCCTGAGTCTACCTAACACCCAAACCTCAGCAGGGAAGAGGAGTTCACAATCAGGAGGGTATAAAACATGGGCCCTCAGCCAAGGCACTCAGCATGAGCAGAGAGATGGGATGGCTCAGAGCCTCAAGTCCACCTCACACGCAAACCCTAGCAGAAGAAGTTCACAATCAGGAGGGTATAAATTGTGGGTCCTCAGCCAAGGCACCTAGTAGCTAAGCCCCACCACTCAGCTTGAGCAAAGAGACGGGGTGGCTCTGAGCCCTAACTCCACCTAACACCCAAATCCCAGCTGGGGAGATTTCACAATGAGGTGGATATAAAACGTGGGTCCTCAGCCAAGGTATTCGATGTGAGCAGAGAGATGGGGTGGCCCAGACCCTTACAGGGGACAGAAGTTCACAATCAGCAGGGTTTAAAATGTGGGTCCTCAGCCAAGGCATCTAGTAGCGGTAGCTAAGCCCCACCTGTCAACATGAGCAGAGAGACAGGGTGGCTCAGAGCCATAAGTGCACCTAACACTCAAATCCCAGCAGGGGCGAGGTGCTCACCATCAGAAATAAATGAATGTGCTCCACTTTTTAAAAGTTCCCTGCCTCTCTGTCTAACTGCCAACAGCCAACAGATGAGAGGCTGTGGAGCTGAGCTGATATATAGCATTCTGATCACATAGAGCAGAATGGGAACTCTGTTGTTGGCAGCCAGCAGTGCCTGTTAAGCTTTTGAAGGCTTCTATGCATGTTTCCAAGGCTGGAGAATTCTGCCCCCCTGTTTCTTTGAAGTTTTGTAAACTTTTGTAAACATTTTAATTGAATGAAGACGGTCTGCCTGGAAATGTATCCATTCACAAATTGCCACAAACCACCACAAACAGCATGAAAGTTAATGGAATGTTCATGCTGGTCATCTTCTACAGACATCACAAAACACAAACTGGCCAAAATTCATGACGAACTTAGTTTGTGAGCTTGTTCATGTCCATCTGTATGCAGGACGTAAGCCTTAAAAAATGTATTTGCTCTATTTATGCCTCACATTTATCCCCAATGAGGACCCTAAGTAGCTTGCATTGTTTTCCTCTCCTGCATTTTATCTTGATAACAACCCTGTGAGGTAAGTAGGTTAGGATGAGATCGTGTGACTGGCCCATGGTCACCCAACAAGCTTCCATGGCCATGTGGGGATCTGAAACAGAAGTCCTTCATGCAATCTGCTCTGATGAAAGCATCTGTCAGCATGTGCTTTGGTAGCCAAAACTGGTATTTGGCATCTGAGAATAATTCCTCTA
Source organism: Gekko japonicus (assembly GCF_001447785.1). Classification (NCBI taxonomy): domain Eukaryota; kingdom Metazoa; phylum Chordata; class Lepidosauria; order Squamata; family Gekkonidae; genus Gekko; species Gekko japonicus. Next base: position 94,094 of record NW_015167120.1, on the reverse strand, counting down.
TGTAAGGAACAGTTCATTGGTCTCCCAAAATACATTGTGCACTCCTTTGGGAGTGCAGAGGAAAAAACCTGCATGTCAGCAGTCAGTACACATTTTGACAAGTGCTCCCCCCATTCTATGTTAAAGATCCTAGAAATAGATACAGAAGCAGCCAAACTTAGAAACAGCCAACAGAGGAACTTTGGAGGCTGATTTCATAATATATGTAAACGTGGTATAAGTCAGTGATTGGCAGCAAGGCTGACACTGTCCTCTGCAATATACTTAACCACCTCCCTACTACTCCTTTCCCCGTGCTTATTTTGTCATGCAATTAATCCAGTATTCTTCATGCCTGACCACTCTGGAGCCAATTCTACCCTACCTCAACAATAGTTTTTATAGATTTAAACCACAGCTGCATGAATCTAGAGAATCATCAGAGTACAAAGAGCTCTAAAATAACAGAAGAAAAGATGGCTCAGTTAAATTCTAAATTTAGGTTGGGGAGATGGGGAAGTAAGTTCAATTGATTTCCCATTTGATTTTTGCAACCCACTTAGCCTACCTGCAAGTTCTGGACTTCTGTGTGATAACAAGGAGGGTGTCAGAAGAAAAACAGATAACAAGGAGAGTGTAGTTGGTGGTAAGGTACTACAGGACCTTGTTAAAATTCTGCTGCCTCCAGTAGGTGGGAAGGCACAGCCCTGCTGACTGTTTTCTGCCCTGCCTGCTCTTTAGAGAAACAATTATAAAATGCAAATATTCGGAAAGTGCGGAGGTATTGTTTTCCAAGCCTCAATATTATTTGCAGGACACGGGAGCACTCTAATGACAGTTATAACATACCTTTTCCCCATCATAGATCAGTACTACTGCTCAGGTAAAACAGGTGAGATAGAGCCATAATCAAGCCCTCCAGTTATATTCACTTATTATTCTTCAATTATTTTTTGCAATGAAATGAAGACATAGCCATTCTTCTATTTTTCCACATTGACCACAAGCCAGCTATTAAACCCCTTTAAATCCCAATGATTTTATAAGAGAGATATGTGCTAAAAGTGTATAATTTTGTTAGTGGTGCCCAGTATGTTGAACTGGGACACAACATAATATATGCCATGAGTGGGAAGTCATCTCAGCTGAGTTGAATCCGTGGAACTCTGGATGATCTAAATGTTGATCTGATGTTCACTTCTCTTTTACCTACCAAGTCATTGTGTGCTGAAGCATGGATATGACCTCTAGTAGAAGGTCAGTGGCTTCTTTCAGGAACTGCTTAATTCAGACTTCTAAAGCTTCTTAAGATTTGGGAATGAAACATTAACAGAAAGGGCAAGAACAAGGGCAGCCACAAGCAACTACTTGGGATTCAAAAGGCATCAAAGGGTCTTTCAGTGGCAAATACAATAGAAAAGCAGACAGCACAAGAAAACAAAAAGAGAGAAAGAAACTCACAGGATATCTTTTGTCTACTATGAGACTTAATCTCTATTTGCTTCCTGAATTGCACCATTATTGGTCTTTTTTGTGTCAACAGAGGTCCTTCCATGCCCTCCAGGCAGGTGTTGATTAGAGCCACTCAGTTCCTTTGTACCAAAATGGAAGTTCATTGACAAACAACTGGAGGATTATGGGCTAACAACCAGGGTCCAATCCAAGAGTATTTGTTATTTGTTCATTTTGATAAAATTTGATTCACTATTATCTGTGCCATTCTAAGTGTGTCAGTGCTTCAATAGTGCTTCAGTGAATTTAGAAGGGTATAGCTCTGTTTAGGATGATTAATATTTTGGTGCAATATATTTTTATATGTATACACGTTCACTTTGTGTGAACATGGCCATCTGGGGGTACTTCTAGCCTCTTCCTTCCGTAATCTAATCTATACGTAGCTGAAGCCCATGAGAGTCAAAGGAGGCTTGTGAAAATTATCCAAATGAAATTATGTTAGTTCAGCTTAAGAATAGTTAAAATGATATCAATGTTGTTTGATTGGATGAATTAACAGAACAATAAGCAAAATAGTATTAATCATTATGTGTATAGAGGCAAGGGTCTTAAAACCTCAGGGGAGGTATTCCATCTACTTACATTGGTCATTCATATTGCATGATGGGGACAGCAAATAAAATTTAGGACACCTTTGTACTTAACCAGGAACTATTTATATACAAAAAATTACCTGGAAGATCCAGACAAAATTTAGATGGTACATGGAACAACAAATTCTTATCTTATTCCAGATTGTCTTTTCAGCCTAGCTCCTTCATTTTTTTCTAATGAAGAAAGTAGCAACTGGCTATTACTAAAAGCATTGTATGTATATTGCTGATTCATAGTGTTATTAAACCACACTAAAGCTGCCATAAAATTAACAGTAAAAAAGACATAAATTCTAGCTGAATCTGTGGACAGTGGAAACAGGCATGAGCTTACAAGCCCCACCCTCTATCTCTCTATCTCTGCATCGTCACCAGCTCAGGGGTTCATTGAGTCTATTTGACTCCCTGATGAAATCTGAGCCTATACCAATCCACCTTTCCCACCTTCTCTTTCTTGTACCTAAATACACTTGTCTTCTCTTCCCCCATTCCCCCATTCCCAGATTAAGCGTATGTACATTCATCTGAGCTCTTTACTGGAGATGTGAAAGCCTGGGGGGAAAGGGGGGGTAGATGTTTCTTTTCTTCTCCCCCCTCATGACTTTTTTGGGGAAAAGTGAAAAATCTGAGGGAACACTGGGGGGGGGGGGACCCCAACAACAAGACATTCAAGTTTTATAGGAAAGTAAGTTATTTCAATTTTCTCCAAACTTTCTGGATTTTTTTCCCTGAAAAAAATAATAATAACAGGAAAATGTTTTTCCCCCTCTGTCTTCAAAATTTCTGGGAATTTTACATCTCTGCTCTCTGTACTCAGCCTGCTTACCTCCCAATATCACTATCTCAGAAATGGTAGGAAAGGTGGATGTATCTTTTCCACCTACTCCACAGAACAAGGATAGAGCAGAGCTATTACAGTCTTCTCAAAGTATACAACATGAATAGCAATACCCTTCACCTTTTGTTTGAGGGCAGGACCCTCCTCCATTAGGTCATGATACCTGGAAAACAGATGGTACAGCCAAAAGGCTTGGCCTAGCAGACTTTGACTGACTTATAGAGATGTGCACAACCCCCTTCTCTTCCACTGGCCTATCCTCCTTCACCAACCTCTTCTCCTCCACCGATCTCCTGGGTGATTTTCCGCTGGGAGGTCCAGGTGTCGGGGGCATCCTCAGGCGATGAGGGGAGGGTGGGGATCACCAGGCAACAGACAGGGGGCTTCCCCTGTTAAAGCAGCCCCCAGCCCCAATCCCGGACAGGCTGCTCCCTGTTTTCTAACTTTCTTTTGCAGTCCCTTTAAACTTTAAAGAAAGCCCAGAACAGCTGAGTTGCTGAGTCCCATCCCTCAGCTGTTTTTGTGGCTTTCTGAAACTCCTGTTTAAAGGGACTGTGGTTTGCTGGGCCCATGAACTGAACTGGTTCATCAGAAAGTAAACCGATTTAGTTCATGGTTCACTTCATGGTTTGGCCACAAACCACAAACCAAGCCACATTTTTTATAAAGGTTTTTGTTAGTTTCAATAAATATAGAAAGACAACTACATAAAAAGAATAATCTATAATAGAAACAACTAACAACAATGGAGTCTACACTCTTGTTTCAATTTTGATTTATAGTGTTAAAACAGAATCATTCTAATACGCCTTTGTCCATTTAATACTTTTATATTGTATTGTTCTACTTTCAAAATCACAGCTCATTCTTTCTTTCTTTCTTTATTTAATTAATTAATTTTATCCTTCGACTTGCTACCTCACTCAAACCCCCTGGGGGGTCTCACTTATCCCTAACCTATGGCCACATGTACTAGGGGTGGGGACTCCCTACCAGCACCCTGTGGAGGACATTTTCCTGCAGGTCTTCTTCCTCTGCGTCGGCTTGTCGGCTTCGGCTTTTTTTTGGCTTCCGGTTCTTTGTCGTGGTCCTCCGGTAGCGGGTCAGTAGGCCCCTCTGACGCACAGCACGCTTCGGCGCAGCTCCGGCTCCGCCCTTCTCGGCTCCGCCGCGCCTGCGCTCTCCACGGCCATCACATCTCCTGGCTCCGCCTTTCCGCTGTGTCTGGACTGCCGAAGATGTTGGATTCGGTCAGCATGAACGCCATCCCGCCGCTCCACGACCCCCTCGATGGGGGAGGGTGCCCCCTACCCTCTAAGGTAGGTACCCAGTTTATCTACTCGCATATTAGATGTTAAGTCATGCTTTCGAACTCTGGCCATGGTGGGATTCGAACAGCTGTAACAGCTGTTCATAGATGTTACTAGCAGGCATTAACTTCCTGTGCCACCACTCCCTTTAGATTTTCCAAGGTTATTTTCAATCCATTTGTAGAGTCTCGCCCAATTTCTTTCAAAGTTTTCTTCTTGTTTTTCTTGTAATTGTAAAGTTAATTTGTCCATTTCTGCTGCATCCAATAGTCTTCAGATTATCTCTTCCTTTAAAGGAGTCTCTTCTTCTTTTTCCAATACTTTGCATATACAATTCTAGCAGTAGTTACAACCTGTATAATCATATATATACATCTTGTTTGTTAAAGTTTTGTGCTACAATATTTAATAAAAATAACTCTGGTATAAATTGTATGTTTGTGTCAAGCATTTTGTTCAGTACCTCATGTATCCACATCCAGTATTTTAACAACCTTACAAGTCCACCACATGTGTTAAAAATACCCAGTGGTTAGTTTGCATTTCCAACATACATTTGACATATCTGGATACCATTTGACTAATTTTTCAGGTGTCATATACCATCTATAAAACATTTTGTACATATTTTCTTTGTATGAAGTAGCTTTTGTAAGTTTTATGTTAACTTTCAATGCCTTAGACCATTGTTCTTATTGTATATTGTGACCTAAGTTTTGTGCCCATTTAATCATTGCTTCTTTTACAACCTCATCTTGCATTTTCATTTCTAATAATAATTTATAAAATAATTGTATATATTTCCCTTCAGCACCCCACACAATTTTATCTTGTTCTACTGGTGTATCATAGAATCCAGTGGTTTTATCTTTTACATATCTAGAGTCCAGTTGTGATCTTTCCCACCAGTTCAAGTTAATGCCTTTTTCCTTTAGTTTATCTTGCTGAATTAATTTGTTTTTGTTATCTAACAGGTCTTTGTATCTCCACATCTGTTTTTTGGTGAATGTCATTGGATTTATGAATGCTTCTAATGGTGAAACCCACTTGGGTATTTTATTATAATACATCTTTTGAGCATCCTTCCATACCTTTATTAGTGTTGCTCTCGATATATGTTGTTTAAAATACTTGATTTCCACTTTTTTGGTACCAAACAAAAGTGTGCCAGCCCAATTTTAAGTCATGCCCTTCTAGCTTTAACAGCCTCGTGTCTTCCAATGTAATCCATTCCTTCATCCATGTAAGGGCTGCCGCTTTGTAATACGATTGCCAGTCAGATAGTGCAAATCCTACTCTTTCCTTAAAGTCTTGTAATGCTAAACAAAGCCACATTTTTGTGGTTCATGCTCATCCTTACTTATAAACGGAGAGGTGGTTCTCTGGGTACATGGGCTTGGATCATGAATAAGTTGTAAGATGAACTGAATTGCATCTACAACTAACTTAAAGATCTAGGAGACCAATTCCAGCAAGTACAGCAATGATTAGAATGGTAAACAGGACGGATTTATTATGTTCTTGTGATAGAAATGTAGAGGCAAACAGAAAATGGCCCAAACTATTTTGACTTTCATTGGATTCTTAAGATTGCAATCTCAAGGTCTTCTCAGGCATCATGCACTAGAATGGATCTTGGAAAGTGCAGTTTATGTTAACCATTTCCCCCTTATCCATCGATCATGAAGTGGCTCCTGACAAATGACCTTGTATACATGGCACTATATGTTAATTGACCAATAGAAGAGACTAGGAGACAGGGCTTGTAGAGTGGGTTGTTACTGGACCTGTATCCAGGCTCATTTTCATAATGATGTTCTGCATACCTGTGTCAGTAAAGTTGTTGTTGTGGTCCCTATCAGCAAGGCTGGCTGTGCAGGCTAGGCAATCTACAAGGTTTATTTGTCCTTTCATTGAATGGATGCTGCTGGAATCTCATTTTGTCTATTTATTTTTGATGGCATATCTTTTATGATCATTTGCTTCAATTCATAAATGGATGAGATGGCCTCACCCAGCACCACTCTACTCTACACTTGAAAACATCCTTTTATTGGAACAACATCATCTATATAAATTTACTTTGGTCACTGCTGAAAAGAAGCAGCAGGGTAAAAGCATTACCATAAAGGGCTCAAGAAAACTTTAAAGCTATCTTGTTCAGCATTCCAGATTGACTCAAGACCCTTTTTATCAAAAGTTCTCAAGCATGGTGATAATGAATTTCTCAGTAAAGAAATAAATAATGAGCTTCTTAAAAGTGTAACTAAAGACAACTTGCACTATATTTTGCTTGAGTCCTCAGTATGATCACCTACAGTGGGGATGAATACACATACACAGTGAAGTAGCAATCTGATCAATTCACAGGATGAACTCATATGACCCCCCTTTAAATGTAGGAGGTGATGAAGTCACCACAGACTGATTGAGAGAGAATGAAATTCACACGATGATTCCACACATCCGCATGAGTTATCTTGAGCAGACATTTCATAAAGTGTATAATTTCATATGAAATGTAATTCAGACCAGCCACAATTTCCCATAACCCCCTGCCCCATTCTTCATCTTAAAATATTTTCAATGATCTTCCATCTTCAGCTTAAGTTTATTGCTTACAGTGATGAACTGGAACTCAGACAGAAAGTCCTTGTGCACATTGTCATATTTAGGAAGAAAATGACATTGATGGGTGTGGGGCTTGCTGTAAAAAGGGACCTTCCCCTTGTGAATGCTGACTAATTGATGTCAAATCAAATCATTTCAAGGAACTGTGATGGCTATGAAACAGACTGTGGAGGCCAGCACTGGTTCATTTTGCTTCTTTGCCAAACTGAGTTTACAGCCTAAATTGGTGATATTTTCACATCAGGGGATTCTTCACAAGCCAAACAAATCAAATGTCAGATCTCTTTCATCTTGATGCCTGACAATAAGCTGATGATTTCAACCACTGAGATGTGATCTGGAAAGGACAATGATTATAGATGGCAGGGTCGCCTGTATCTTTACTTAACAGCCTTTGTAAGTTGAGACAGGGAAAGCTCCGGAAGGTAATAGGCTCCAACAAGGCAGTTTAACTAAGGGTAGAAGACAGTTTCTTTCCCAGTAGATTATTTATAAACTAATAGGTTTCTCTTTATCTTTGCCCCCAAGGTCTCATAGGGAGTTACAGATTTAACCTTACAAGGGCACAATTTTAAAGCTAAGATTTGGCTTCAGTGTAGAGAGTCCCGTTAGACCACAAAATGCCACATTTATTTCAAATGATTTTTCAAAACTGACATTCGGTGGAATCCATGGAAATTTGAACACACTGAAAATTCTGCTTTTAAATGATTATGTGCCTATATCCAGACAATTTTCAGAGCTTGATCACAATGCTTATTGCAGGGCAAATCTGCAAATGCAGGGATAGGAGTCCAGAAAAGTGTCCAAAGCTTGTGTTAAAAAAAGGAGTAATTGCCAACAGGAAGCAGTACAGAATTTTGCTTCCAATTTGGTTCCACAGAATTTTGTTTAGGGATAAGTAGACTTCTCCAGTTACATTCCTAGAGAATTTTGTGAAACCATTTACCCTCTCCAATTCCCCCTCCCACTTCTCCATTGAGCACCAGTGAAGAATGGGGGATGTACCATGTGGGGGGGTTGCTTGAATATAGTGGGCAAATGACACTCCTGTCTTACACTGAGTTCCACTTTTCCTTGATTATAGCTTACCTAGAAGACTTTAAAAAAATAATTCTGGAATTGGAGCATATGCAGTTTTCTTCAGTTTTTGGTTATCTGTATACTAGCCTGATACCCGTGCTTTGCCATGGTATATAAGTTCCATAAATCCAGTTATAATAATACTGATGATGTAAAGTTTGAAATGTAACATTTATTGTAGGGATTCTAATGGAGAAGACTGTAATGTAAAAAATGAAGTGAGACACATGTACTGTTTCTTTCTCTCTACTGAAAGACCTCTCTGTAGACCAGCACAGCTCAGTGCACCTCAGAAGTACTATGTGCAAATGTCTTTGCCGCATTCCTGAGTTACCTCCTCCTTGTAGGGTTGTTGTATCTGGCTAAACGTTTGCCAGGAGCTTTCTTGAGGGCAGTAAGAGGTGAGAGGTGTGAGGGGGAGTTGGTCTGAGGGAGTGGTGATGTGGTGGACATTTCTTCAGGTTCATGAGTGAGGCACATATCAAAATGGCTCCTAGAAAGGTCCTTTACTATCTCCCCATGAATATTCATAAACTCAATTGCCATGCTGGCTGTTATGAGAAATGTCTATGCAGGAGTCTTGAATTGCTAATTTCTGTAACTGTTCTCAATTGTCTGCAGTCTCTTTTAACTGTGTTTTTACCTCAGAATATTGAGATCCACAGCTGAGCAGTCAGAGGGAGATGGGTGCAAGCAGGCAGGTTTTACCTCAGAACTCTGAGCAACACGGTTGACCAATTAAAGGGGGGGGGCAAGGAGACAGCAGCCTGCCAGGCACATGGAAAACAATTTGGGGAACAATATGTTGTCGAAGGCTTTCACGGCCAGAGTTTATTAGTTGTAGATTTTCCAGGCTGTATGGCTGTGGTCTTGGCATTGTAGGACCTGACATTTTGCCAGCAGCTGTGCCTAGCATCCTCAGAGGTATAACACAGGAAGATGGTGTACCCTCTGTGTCAAGGTGAGAAGAAAAAAGGGTTATGCTCAATGTTCCCTCTAAACCCCAGTGTTGTGAGCAGAAATTCTACCTTGTGAGCGAAAAAAGCTAGTAGCATTAAAGTTGTGAGCAAGTCTACGTTTGACTATTGTGTAAATTATTTTTAAAGGATTATTTCCATAACCTTGTAAAAATCTCAAATGATATTTTAAACTTTATTTTTTATTTTAAATAATGCAAAAACTTACAACAAATACAATGATACCATCAGTAAATGTCTTAAACATCTTTCAAACAGTAAGAATACAAAAATAAATATGTGCAAACAGATTAATAACACAAGTTAAACAAATTAATAAAATACAAAATCTGCATATCTAGTAGGTAAATGGTTTTGTATCCTCCCCTCATAGCTCCCATCTAATTATTATTTCTTTGCCATGAAAAATACCTAAATGAAATCACTTTAAGGAAGATATGCTTCCTCCTTCCCTGAACTGCAATTTAGACTTAGGTGCTTGCATTGTTTCCTGTCTGTCTAAAAAAACAAAACAAAAATGCAGGATGGTGGGTAAAATCAAAAGCTCCTGAAACAAGAGATTTGGATTTGTTTCACTGCCTGTATTTAGAAAGAGGACCATTGTTAGGCACTGCTGTGTTGATTTGAAGAACGACGTAAAATATGCCTTCATAATCTTAATCCTATATCTAATAGGCAAAGGCTAGTCTTTGTGGAAATCTGCATAACACAGATAACAGTTATGACAGTGGGCTCTACAAGCCAGGATGTACCCTTGGGTTTGTAGATTAAAAAAAATCCATAGGCTTGGTTCTTGCAAAAATATCTGCTGATGAAAATCCTGGATTGAGAAATCCTTTTTTTACCTGCTTTCTCCCATTGCACCCTCAAATGCTGTTCCTGAGAACAGCCCTCCCCCCACATTAATCTGAGATCTGCCACAGTATGGGGACATTAGAAAAAACATCACCCCATTTCATCAACAGTATGCAAAAATGTTGTGGCTGCCAATAGGAGCAGATGAGGAAGGGAAGCTGAAGCTAGCTGTGACCTCTGTTTGCTTCTCCCTGCTCACCATGCTATGGCAGAGAGGTGAATGAGCAGGTAGGATGGATAGAAAAGCCAAGTTTGGTGGGATGGGGAGAACTGGAGAGGTATGGAAAGTGGGCTAGGAATATCCAAATGGGTGGGTGGGTGGGGGAGACATGCTGGGGGAAGTCAAGCTGCAGGTGATGATGGGGAGGAAGGGAAGCCGAAGGCTGTGGTGAGTAGGGATGAGCTTTCCCCTTCCTGTGAGTACTTGTAGGTCCACCTTATGTTAAAGGGTTATTTAAAGAAAGCAAAGAAATGTGTCTTTGAATTACCAAGATGGACCTACAAATGTGGGAAAACAGAGATATCATTGCCAGATGAAAGTAGAACAATAAGAAGAATCCATTTTATTAAAGTTGTTGCCAGCATTGATTTGCCTGGGGCTATATGCTTTCCTGAAACAGGATAATTCCAAAGGAGAGTGTAACTCTAGCAGGTTGCTGAATCCTTCTAATATTAGACAAGACAGAAGAAATCAAGTGTACAAAAGAAACTACACCAAGTACTCTTTAAAATGCTACTCTTTGGTAATTTAATCTTAACTATATTTGGCAGCAGCTGTGTTTTAAATCTTTCTGTGAATAAACATCAAGGTCAGTACTGTCTAATCTGACTTGCACCCGCTTTTCAGAGTCTAAGGCAGAAGTCTTTCATGTCACCTGCTACCTAATCCTTGATTGGAGATGCTGTGGGTGAAACATGGGGCCTCTGCATCCAAGCAATGAGCCACAGCCCTTCCCCAATAAATGAATCCATCCAATGATTATCCCAGTGAATCCCCTACAAAAATCTAAAAGCGTATATCTTAGAGACATTTCTGTTATCATGACGGCATATTTGCCAACATCAGCAACCACAAAGATGGTTGTCAATATCCCCATTTGTATTTTCTGGTATATGCACTCACTTCTGCATAGTAAAAATTGCCTGGCACCTTTTGCAAGGTGCCTGGTACATTCTAAGTATACCACTCACTGCCGCTCAGGAGGGCCGATAAGTTGATGTGGAATGGAAGAGTAGAGGGGGAAATTCTGTTTGTGGCAACTTGTGGTGTTTCAACACTACCTTCAGCTCACCCAAAAGGTGTCAGTCAGACTACTGTCAGGGGTGAGATACAGGGATCATATCACTATAGTGCTAAAAAATCTAAACTGGCTGCCCATCTGGTTCTGGGTAGGGATATGCACAAACCACAAAAATACAGTTCATGGTTTGGGAGGACCACAAACTGAAGCATGAACTCCACAAACCCAGGCAGCATTCATACAAACCGAACTGGGCCTGTGAGGTTTGTGCCAGAAACAGCTGAGCCACGGGGGCAACCTGCTCCCGCGGCTCAGTTGTTTTTGGCTCTAAACAGCTGAGCTTTGGGAACAGGCTGCCTCCACAGCTCAGTTGTTTCCGATCTAAAAAACTGAGCTGTGGGGTTGCTCCCCACAAACCTCCATGAACTGCCATAAATGTTCATGGAGGCTCATGGCTAGGCTACAGTTCACAAACCATTAATTGCCCAAAATTTATCATGAACAAAGGTTCATGGATTGGTTCATGTCCATCCCTAGTTCTGGGCACAGTGCAAACTGAAGGTTCTTAACTGTAAGGTCCTTAATGGCTTGCACCCAGGGTACTTGGCCATATTTCAGCCCATCAGCTAAGATCTTCTTCACAAGCTCTGCTCTGTGCAGCCCTGCTTTCAGAAGTGAGGCTTGTGGGGACCAGAGGCAAGGCTTTTTCAGTGGTGGCACCTCACCTATGGAATGCCTTTCCTATTAAGGTCCTCCTGGTGCCTACACTACTTTCTTTTAGGCAGCTGGCCAAACTTTTTCTGCTTATCCAGACTTTTAACTAAGGCATTTATCTGTTTAACGTCATGTCATAGTCTGTTTTAGGCCAAGAAATGTTCAAGACCCATTTTAAGCAGCTTCATGTTTTATGTGGTTTTATGCACTGTTGTGTTTTGAATAACTTGTATGATGTTTTGTAAGCCACCTCAGGCAGGTTCCAAGGAGTAGTGGTGCAGAAATTTTCAAAACAAATAAGTAAATAAATAGAATCAAGTGGTGTTCCTAATAACATAGGGTGTACCATGGTGTCTGGAACTGCTATGGTGTTTGGAACTGCCTGAGTACTCAGAATGAAAATCAGTTAAGGGCTAAACTAGATGATACCACATCTCTGAGTCTGTCATGTGGCTGTGGCACCATTTTAGAAGTTGGGGCTTAATCCTTCTGATGCTGGGAAAGATTGAAGGTCAAAGAAGACGGGGACGGCAAAGGATGAGATGGTTAGACAGTGTCATCAATGCAACGAACATGAAATTGAGCCAACTTCAGAGGACAGCGGAAGACAGGAGGGCCTGGCGGGAGCTGGTACAGGGGGTCGCGAAGAGTCGGACTCGACTGTGCGACTGAACAACAAACAACAAAATCCTTCTGGGGATTGCAGCATGCGGGGGAGAGTGGTAAAGGGTCCTTCTCTCCCCTCATCCACCTGCATCACAGTTCCCAGAAGGATCAGGCCATTTGGGAGCTTTCAACAGTTAAAAACAATTTCTGAAATGGCAATGTCTCCCCTTGGTGGACTCAGGGACAGAGTATCATCTAGTTTGGCCCTAAAATGAGTCTTTAAAATAATTTATCTTCAAAAAGTTGGTTTATTTGAGGTGGACACTGAGGTAAGCTGGAGAAAGCTTTCTGTTCAGCTTTGTATCCTGTGCAGAAGCAAGTGGTGTTGTTTAAATAAATCCACTACTTTCCTACTAGTAGTTCTGGTACAAAACTGTTCATTCCACATATATACACCTGTGGCATAGCATGTTACCTTTATCAGAGCTATGTCTTAGTATGCCTAACTACCACAGCAGCCAGCTTGCACTAGTTCTGTTTTCTATATTACATTGAAAAGTGGTATCTTCTCAATAATATTTTACTATGTGACTGTTGCTATATAAAGAAGTCCCAATATTTTTAACAGGTAATACTTTAATATGCTGTCATAAAGCCGATTATGAAAGGAAAGTATTGTTTAAAAAAGTTTAAAGACCTCTTTTCATGCACAAGTTTAGTTATTGCAAAGGTATTAGGAAATCTATAAAATTTAACAGATTGCAATAAAATATTTATGTCCACTGGATTAGAAAAGTGCTGAATACAGAAGCAGGTATCCCCAGGCTACAGATGTATCACACAGAACATGATCTGAAAAGCATTGGACATGGTCAGAAATACTTTGTTATAAAGGAAGAGGGTGGGGGAGCAGGAGGAAAGAGAGGGAGATGCAGAATAGTTAGCCCCCCATTTTTGCTGCAGTACATCTCTGTTCAGGTCAGCCAAGTCCTACTATGGTAAAACAACAAACATTTGCAAACTGAACTCCTCTTGATTATTTATATTATTGATAGTGTCGTGTATGTCTTGGAGATGTGCCTTTGATTTGGGATTGTTTGGACTTCTTCAGTCCCTGTAGGATTGGAAAGTAGCTGAAGAAGGTGGAGTTCAGTTTTGGTGTTGGCTAGGTTCTGAGACAATACACTTAGATATGGTTAAGACCTGTTTAAACGCCTTACCAGATCTAGCAGATTCCATGGTATTATTTCCAAGAGGACTGATGTATATTGTAGGGCCAAGTCAAATTAAAAATCATTCTCATTGTGGACAATATATTAATTTCTTTCTTGCTTTCAATATTAGCAGGCAAAAGAAAAAGGTGAGTATTCCACAGGTCTTCAATGGAGCAATCTTCTCAATAACATGGCTGCCATTCACCAAAATCTGAATGTGATTGTTAATATCCAGGTGATCATATCATTAATGCCGAAAAGTTTGATGTGAAGACAATTGACAGCTAAACCCACCTTAATCAAAGCCCAACTTTATATTCAAGTCAAGTACCCTTACTGGATTGCCTCACTGTTTTGTTCAGTGTTTGCCTCAAGCACCACCTGCACAGTTACTGATCATGCTACAGGTCATGCCTTAGTAGGTAACTCACTTTTCAGCTCATGAGTCAGCAAGCTAAAGGTTCTCAGTCCCTGGAAAATAAGGCACATATTCCCAGGTCATTATAGTGATATAGTTTTCAAACACAGTATCACTCAAACTTTGCTCTTTTTTAAGCTTGTACAGTTGAATGCATCATTTAAATGACAGACATTGGATACATTGCAATGAACCCATCCCAAGGTAGCTACATGATTAAAAACACACATAATAAAAAAGTTCTATAACTATTAAAACCAAACAGAAACACATAATTAAAACCACAGCTAAAACATAAACAAACACAACAAACATAAAACATAAAAACAACAATTAAAACATAGGGCAGGAAGGAGGGATCATGGAGGTAACAACAAACAAAACAAAACATCTTCATCCGCTAGCAGAAGATAGCAATAGAAGGGACAAATGACAAATGAAGGGACAAATTTGAAATGAGTCTCTCTGAGGACAGAGATCCAGAGTTTTGGTTCTATGACTGAGAAGGCAGGTACCCAGGTTGTCTTCCATCTAAACTTAGAAATCAGGGACACCCAAATCAGGGCCTCAGAAGATGACCATAGAGTAAGTTTATAAGAGAGTAGGCAGTCTTACAGTTATGCTGGACCCAAGCCAGGGTATAGTAATCTCACCTACCTACCTCCATCATACACAGGATTTTCCCTTCTGTTTTCTTTCTGGCTAAGCTGCCCTATTATCTATGTTCTTCTTATTTATTTATCTATGGCTGTCCCACCCAGTTGCTGAGAGAGGGGGGGAGGGAGGGAGGGAGGGAGGGAGAGAGGGAGAGAGAGAGAGAGAGAGAGAGAGAGAGAGAGAGAGAGAGAGAGAGAGATATGATAGCCCAAGTCCAGGGACTTGAGGGAAGAGACAAAATCACAATCTTATATTCTATTGTTGATTTGGCACATGAGAGGCTTTTGAAAGTTCAATGTAAACATAATGTTTTATTTAACCTAGAGGATAAAAGGTCAGGTGGAATCAGCTGTAGGATGTATGCGGTGAACAGATCATAAAACTGAGGCAACTTTGTATTCACACAATCACCAGATAATTTGTTGCCAACGAGTACATGTTCCTGCTATTCAACAAAGTTTTTAAAACTTTGAGGACAGAGGCTTTCTTTTCAGTTACTGTTTAAACACCCAAGGATAGGTTTCTGAATTTCACCAACACGTAAAGTTTAGAAGGCAGGAACATTCAACCAAGTTTCCAAAATACTTTTTTATATTCAAACCAGGGATCACTCCTCTTTTCTAGAAGCTATTTCCCTTCTTAATAGGGCAAGAATCACTTTTTACTAGAAGTTATTTTCCTTGTTAACCGAACAGGGATCACTTCTCTTTACTAGAAGCTATTTCCCTTTATGGCTTGAATTAGAATCATCCTTATCCACTCACTCTCTTAGCTTCCTTCCCAGTCCACAGTCAGTGCTTAACTGTCTCTTCTTCAACTGTAAGTTTCCAATTGTCATTCATTAACTGACTCGCTCAACAGAATTCTGTTTGAACAGCCTTTCATTCAAAGGTTCTCATACTTTGTTAGGCATTAACCCTTGACAGTCCATCACACAAGGTAAATACCAGCACATTGAATTTTGCCCAGATACAGATGGGGAGCCAGTGTATATGGGACATGACTAGAGTGATATGGTCCCTACGACCCAATCCAGTCAATATCCTGGCTGCTACATTCTGCACCACTTAAAATTTCTGAACACTTTTCAAAGACAGCTCCATGAAGAGTGCATTGCAATCTAATCTGAATGTAATCAGGGCATGCACCACAGCAGCTGGATCATTTCTGCCCAGCAAAGTTTGCAACTGGCTAATCAGTCAAAGCTGGAAAAGAACTTCTGGCCACAGCTGCCACCTGCTTATCCAGAAGTAGGCCTAGCTCCAAGTGCACTGCTAAACTGCACAGTGAAACCCCCTCAAGAACCCCCTCAAGAACAGCTGCCACCTTAAGTCTGGGGTCATACCTTCCACTCAGCAACAGCCCTTCTATCTTGGTGGAATTAAGCTTCAAGTTATTATGCTTATCCACTTTATAGCTTTACAGCTTCCTTGGGATTGCTAGAAGAGTGTGATAGGGCTGAGTATCATATGCAGATTGGTGACAAAATGGCCCAAATTTCCAGTGACCTCATCCAGTGGTTTCATGTAAATGTTGAAAGCCATAGGAGCACCACAAGCCTTGATGGACCCACAGGGCACAGGCCAAGGAATGAGCAGCAGTCTCCCAGCACCACCTTCTGAAATCTACTTTCCAGATAGGACCAGAACCACTACAAAATGGCAACTTTCAGACCCAGCCTGAAAAGATGGTCCAGAAAGAGACTATGTTTGATGGTATCAAAAGCTGCTGAGAAGTCCAGGAGAATCAACAGAATCATACTCCCTCTGTCCATCTCCTGGCACAGGTCATCCAGCATGGTGGCCAAGGCTTCTTTAGTCCCATAATCAGGCCTGAAACCAGACGAGATCCAAACAATCCACATCAATGGACTTAGAAGGGTTCTTAGAATAGCACTGTCAATTGGGAACATTTGTACATCCCTAGAAAGAAATAACTTATGTCTTTTGGAAAAGTGAAAAAGCAAAGTGGAATAATGTAAATAAGAAAGCATAGTATGAAATGTACATGATAATTAATAGAGTGGTTGGGGTGGGACCTCGTCACCCACACTATGTGTACAATTGTGACCTCTCCCACCTCTTATTGCCTTGGTTCTGTCACTAGTTCCCTGCCTGCAGTAACAAGCAGAAGTTCAAGTAGCCACAACAAGAAGGAAGGAAAGGGAATGATAGGATTGGCCACTGCTGCCTTGCCCTCTGTTACACTGCAGAATTTAAAGGTACCTCATAGATCTCTGGGTTGTAACCTGATAATCTCAACAGCTAGTCTCTGCTGGGCTGCTGTGAACTGACATTTGTTCTGCTGGGCATGCAAAATTGCTCCCCACCTAACTTTGTTTCTGCTGGGCTTCTCTGTTTGTGTCCAACATTATTCATTATCTCAATTTTACATTAAAACAGAGTCCAACTTATTCATTTTCTCAACTGAGTCCAGCATTTTCCTCTCTTTACTTGATGAGTACACCGGTTTTTACACTCATTTCAAAGGTCTTCCTCAAGAGTAATCTTATAGAGTTCTTATAGAGTTGGAAGGTGTTTTCTTCTATGAATTATCAGTTCCATTGCATTTCTTGAATAGGAGCAAGCCAATAATTTAAATATCTATTCGTAGCAGCCAGTCCATAATTTTATGTGACAACAAGCCTACTTTAAATTGCCAGAACTCTATAAGATTACTCTTGAGGAAGACCTTTGAAATGAGTGTAAAAACCGGTGTACTCATCAAGTAAAGAGAGGAAAATGCTGGACTCTGTTTTAATGTAAAATGAATAAGTTGGACTCTGTTTTAATGTAAAATTGAGATAATGAATAATGTTGGACTCTGTTTCAATGCAAAATTTATTAAATGTGTCATTGTCATTGATCACAGTGGTTTCTTGTTCATTGGCATGTACCTGCACACTGTGACCCCTGTTTGTACCTTGTTTGAATGGGCTTCTCTGTTTGACATTAGTTCTGTTGGGCTTGCCATGTTGGCTTGTGGTTGTGCTGAGATTCCTGGGTTCTGCCTTGGTTTTGTTGGGCTTGTTGTTGGTTCTTGCATGGAAGGCATTGACCAGTGGTTGCTGCAGGCACGCCTCTTTACTTTTGGTCTGGGTCAAGCAAGACTTTGCACCCCCATTGTAAACAATGGAGGATGGATGGGGCACTTTGTGCCAGCTATGCTGCCACTGCAGCAGGTGGGGGGGCTGATGAGAGTCTTCTTCATGTCTCTGGTATTTTGTCTTTCAATTCCCACTCACTGTCTTATCTTGAAGCTCAGACAAATGACCTTGGTGCTCCTCTCTGCAGGCTTTGCTGGGAACCTAGGCTTGTTAGTTTTAGGCGCAATTTCTTGCTTTGCTTATTGGATTACTTGCAACAGGGGTTCAGTTCAAATACTGTACAACTGTACCTTTCCCACCTGGGACCCCAGTACTGACACTGACCGTGTAAGATCGACTTGCTTCTACCGCCCAATAAACCTGATCCTAGTTAAGGAACGTTGTTGGGACAGTTTTTGGCAAGACTCTGACATAGTGTCAGAACTCCTTTAGTCTGTGACCCTCGTACCTCAAAATAAGCAATGGGGACAGCATGGAAGTGCCAACCATCTCGACGGAGGAGATCCTGGCTATGACAGCTGAGACCCCCGTCACCATCACCGGAGTGAGTGGAGGCGCAGAGTACAGAGTACCCATACATGACCTGTACTTGTGGGCCCACTTCTCTACTGGCATGCACGAGGCGTGGGCGACCACCCCCCAGGGAGGGAGCAGGAGCCATTATGATTACCTGCCCTACAGGGAGACTGTTTATGATGTGGGGAGGCAGATCAGCAGTGTGGATCAGTTTGAGAGACTGCAATGTCAGATGCAAGCCCAACAAAAGGAGTTGTGGCAGGAGATGCAGGAGATGATGCTGGATATCTCTCATCTCATTGCCTAGACGGTTCAGCGTGAGATGCGGCTGCAGCAACCAGTGGTGCTGGCTCAAGCCCCCCCCCCCCCGGCCCAACAGGAACCCCCTGGGCAAGCCCTGCTGGCACATGTGCCACCAGCACTGGTGCCGGTCCCAGGAGGGCCTGGGGTGCCACCGGAGCCAGTCCCTGCTCCAGCGGCCCTGGTCCTAGACCAGCCAAAAGAGTTGCTGGATGCCACTTTCGACAGTACTCCTGAGAAGTTGGCCTTTTTTGTGCTGTAAGTGCAGAAGTTTGTGTGGGATTGGGGTCATCTCTTTACCACCGAATAGCACTGGGTGGATTATATTGGGTCAAAACTGCGAGAGTGCACAGCTGACTGTTATGTCAGCCTCCACAACTTGTGTGGGCCTGAACTCCGTGAGGTGCAGTCATTTATGTGGGTGTTACATCAGCAGAACAAGGACCTGATGGAAGGGGAGAAGGTGCACAATTACATCCGGAACCTGAAGCAAGGGAACCGGTCGGTGCACGAGTATTCTGACAAATTCAAGATGCATGAAGCCAAGATCCAAGGCTGGCCAGAAGTGGTGCTGGTTGAGCAGTACCTTTTGGGGCTGAATCACCAAATACTGGAGACCATGCTCTGTAGCATGCATCTCATCTCACTAAATGCTTGGGTGTGCGAGGCTGGGGATGCTTAGAGCCACCTCCAAATGATTAAAATGCATGCACCTGGAGTGTACCCCAAAACTTCCAGGGGCCCTTCCAAGGCCCCGCCGCCAAAACAGAGAGAACCAGCATGGGTTCTGAGGCTGCGGCAGGGGCTTTGCCTTCATTGCAGAGAATCTGAGCATTATGCCACCTCCTGTCCTGCAGTCCTCACTCCCCCTGGCCAAGAAGGGTCCGAAGAAGACAGGGGCTGAGACCCCTTCACGCAAGGGGGATGCACGGCTGAAGCTCCCGAGGACTCTGCAGCTGGGCACCGCAAGAGGAGGTGCCTCTTGCAGTCAAGAGGAGACCCCTGAGCCGGTGGGAAAAGGCCAGGACCTGTTGTAAAAGGCGCAGAGCAGCAGGTCTGACAGCAATCAGCACCACAAACGGTGAGCAGCAACCCTCTGTTTTTCATGACTGTAACCGTTGTTAACCCTGAAATGAGGACACAGGTGTGAGTGAGGGCCCTGGTAGACTCTGAGTGTGCGAGAGACTTGATCAGCCCTTCAACAGTAACAGGGTTGGGTGTCCCAGTGCAAAAGTTAGCCGAGCCCCTGACTTTTATTCAAATGGATGGCTCGGCCAAGAAGGAGCTGTGTAGGTAGCAAACAATACCTATTCGTATGGGGACTGGATCCCACTGGGAACACCGGACCTTTGTGATAAACCCAATGGCCCAATTTTCCATGGTTTTAGGCAATCCATGGTTGTGCAGCCACGACCTGCACATCTTGTGGAGTGAAGGGACTGTGAATTTCATTGCTGAGGGGTGCCAGAGCCACACTTGGTCCCCTGAGTGGGGAGAAGCCCCCCACGGACCCTTGGTTTGGGTCTGCCTGGCACAAGAGGAGTTAAACTCCATCTCAAAGGAATATAGAGACTTGGCTAGTGTGTTTGAGGAAGAAGAGGCAGACAAGCTGCCTCCTCGCCATAATACAGATTGTACTATTGAGATTTTGCCGGGGCATAAGTTGCCTAAAGGGAAGTTGTATTCTGTGAGCCCAGCTGAAAAAGAGGAGCTGTGAAAATTTATTGACAAAAATCTGGCATGGGACTTCATCCGCCCCACCTCCTCTCCATTTGCTGCCCCGGTGCTCTTCCAGAAGCAGAAAGATGGAGGGCTCCG
Organism: Gekko japonicus; assembly: GCF_001447785.1. Taxonomy (NCBI): domain Eukaryota; kingdom Metazoa; phylum Chordata; class Lepidosauria; order Squamata; family Gekkonidae; genus Gekko; species Gekko japonicus. The sequence goes on along the minus strand of NW_015167120.1, from coordinate 73,723 downwards.
GCTGTGCACGGAGTACCGAGGTTTGAATGCTGTGTCAGCCACTAATGCTTACCCCCCCCTTACCCTTATCAAAGTTCTCTTGGCAGAGGCAGTGAAAGAAAAGATTTTTACCAAACTAGATCTGCGGGATGCTTACTTCCAAGTGCACATCAGGGAGGGGGAACGAGCCAAAAACTGCATTTAAGACTCCATTAGGACAGCTCAAGTACCTGGTCATGCCATTTGGGCTCCAAGGGGCCCCCCAGAGTATTCATGAACCTGATTAATGAAGTATTGCACAAGCACTTGTTCAAAGGGGCACTCATTTATTTAATTAACAATTTACTGTATTCCCAAGATTTAAAAAATCACATGTGGGCTTCCGGTCTGGACTCCGCGAATGGCGGACGCAACCTCGGGACGCTCCCGAGGGCGTTTTCGCCCGCCTGCGGTTAAGGGGGGAATCCGCGCGAGCGGAGACCCGGACGAGCCCCAGATAGGGGCTCCGACTCGGGGCGCGCGAGGGGTTGCCTCTTTCTTGGCCGGAAGGTCGGAAATTGAGGCTCCCCTCATGCCCCAATGAACCTTGCCGCGTCAGCGACCCTGCAAGGGGTTTAGTGGAGCCGCCAGAAGTCACCGAGTGATGAAGCGAACAAATGAATACAAAGAAAAGAACCGGCTGAAACCGTGAGTTGTCGATCGTAACGGAGAAAAGGAGCCAAGCGAGCCCCCCCCCCGCGAAAAGACAAGAGAGGAGGAGGGGAATCCTTCACTCTCACTTAAACAGAGATTTCTACTGCAGAAAAAGGGGGGGAGAACGAAATTTGAGAAAAGAAGTGTTACCTTTTGGTGGATTGTTTGAAAAGAGTTAGAAGATTTATTTTTTGAATGCGCTGTACAAACTTTGATAAATGTAAACAAAAAGCAAGATGTCGGAGCTGGACGGAGAAACTAGCGAACAAAAAGGGAGGAACTTGCGGGCAGGCGCTTCTTTGTTAGAGTCGGCTGTTAACTAACTGAACTGTGAATGACTGTGATCCTCGCTGGGAAATGTAAAAAGTAAATTGAACTGCGACGAGTCAGGAAAGTGCTTTTGGAAAATTAACAGAGGTGGAAAAGGTCTAGCTAAGAGAATGGCAGCGTTTAAATTAAAAGTCGAAAGACAGAAAAAGAGTAAATCCATTCTCAAAGCTCAGGACTTTTCGAAGAGGCACGCCAGAGTAAGGATTGCGGCAGTTGCAGTTTGTAAACAGGGGCGAGAACAGCGACCAGAAGGAGGAGACGAAAAGCCGGAGACGAGAGAGCGTGGGAAGATCCTTCTTGTATCCGGATGTTAAAAGAAGCCAGCCCCGAAATGGAAGATGGGTTCGGAAAAGCGCTTGAAAAGATTCTATTAACAATGCACCATTGGGACACTACTAATACATTAACATGGACAGTGTACATGATTGGTATGATGAAAGAAGATTGACAACTTACTGAAGAAGCCAAAGAAGATTTTTTTTTCAATACTACTAACAGATTAACATACTAATAAAAACATTACTCGACCTTTTCTTGACCCCGCTATATACCTTCCCTCTTTTCTATATGAAAAGCAATAAAATTCTCTCCTTTTTAGGAGAGTTTATACAAAGAAAAAAATCATATGTGAAATTGGTGAGGGAAGTCCTACAGATACTGTATGATCACAAGCTGTTTGCTAAGCTGTCAAAATGAGAGTTTCATCAGACAGAAGTCGACTTCTTGGTCTACCGTATTTCTCCTAGAGGTTTGGAAATGGACACACATAAAGTAGCTGCCGTGTTGGAGTGGGAAGCCCCTAGAACCCGGCACCAACTCCAAGCATTCTTAGGGTTCGTGAATTTTTACAGAGCCTTCCTCTACAATTTTGCCCAGGTGAGCCTGCCCCTCACAGACTTATTAAAGACTAAAGGGAAGGGGTCAGACAGCATAAAACCTGGGGCACTCCTGGACTGGACAGCGGAATGCCAGGAGGCGTCTGATAAGCTCTAAGCGTTGTTCACATCGGAGCCGGTGGTTGCTCATCCAGACAAAAATAAAAAGTTTATTGTACAAGCCAATGCTTCTGACATGGCCATGGAGGGGGGGAATACTCCAGGAGGGATTGGATGGGAGACTTCAACCCGTGGCATATGTGTCGAAAAAGTTTAATGTGACAGAATTTGACCCCTTGACCCAAACTTCTTGAAACTTGGCACTTCTTCTATGGACCAGCATCAGCAGCTGTGGTTCAGCCCCCTGGATAGATTCCTTATAGGCTACAATGGAACTAAATAAGATTCATGAATAAAATCCGGATCCGAATATCATAGTGGTATTTAGATCCCCAAAAATCAAGATACTAATATTTTCCAGCTCCAATATACCCAAATCTGGGGGAAAAATTTTTTTGCACATCCCTACTGTCCAAGCATAAATTAGCAGCATATTCTTTCAGTCTCTCTATGAAAGCAGATCCATGGCTGTCATGAGAAAATGGCAAATCATTCATATTTGCAGGAAGGATTCTGCTTCAGCTTTGAACCACTAGCCTCTTCCCTACAATTTTATTTCACCTTAGACACTTGAAGCAACTGGAACTAGAGGTGAGAGACTTTTCCCTACTCTCTTCTTCTATTGATTCATTATTTCACTCTGCACTAAATTCCACGCTTCCTTAATCCCACTTTCACTGGGAGAATTTATATAATTAATGAATTTCTGGGCACACCTTTTATCTGTGATGTCAAATCTACAATGTTCAATTTGTTGTCAGGTGAGCCTGCCTAGTGGGGAGTGTGGGGTAAAAGTGAAATAAATAAATAAATAAATAAATAAATATGTGAGGCAGCCCTTAGATTTGTTATCTTCACTTCTTACCAGATCACAGTGATAACTACCAACATCAATTTCTTAACCTAACAGCAAGTCAGCAAACCATTTTTCCCCCTGCGTGAAATATTCCAAAGGTGTGAGAAAGCAGGATTTTTATATGTACATTTTAATGCTAGTCTGCCAACTAGACCTGCATGGAGACTGCTCCACATTGTGATAATCCATTTAGAAGGGATTTCATGCAACTTTTAGACATTGATAAGAAAAGTATCCCTGGCTCTTTAGCTAGCTTATGTCAGCAGACAGTGAACACCTTGTTAAAGACATGCGATTACCAATAAGCAATGTGTAATTCCACTGCTCTTTCAAATCCCTCAAGGGATGTTATGCGACAAGGCAGGATTTTCATTTCACCTTTCCCACTTTTGCATGCAAGCAAATCTTGTTTCATATGCAAATCTTATTTCTTTCCCTTTGAACTTCTTTCCTGAATTAGAACATGTTTCATTAGAGATTTTGAAAGGAAGATGATGACTTCATAGTCTAGCCAGAGGAAAGAATTCCAGGTATACATAGGACTTAATATGTTGCAACTCCATGAACTGGAGTATAAGAAAAGATAGACAAGGTTGCTGAATATGATGCAGAGAGTTCTTGCAATATACATATTTCATAATGCTTATTGGCAACTAGGGCATAAAAATGATGCATTTGAGACCAGGGATGAGCACACATGTATTTTTATTTCAAATTTTGTGCATGGTCAGGAAGACTATTTTAATTTTATCTCGCTTTTTTGGCAAATCTCCCATTTTTATTTGTTTCTTTTATGTAATTTTGTGTCATTAAAATGCTGTCTGTATATTATGAACCATTTTAATGCTGCTTATGTACAATTAAGGCAATATTTCTATTGGATTTTTTGTAAACAGTGAGCCGAACATGGATGGATGTCTGAGCATCCCTAATCATGACACATTTTGCTATTACCACCAGCCCTCTAATGCTTTTAGATTTTACAAAAAATTTTTTCCATAGATTTAAAACTCAATTGCCCTCCACCCCAATGTAAATTCTCACTAGGGAAGCTCAACAGCCATCACTTTGGCTCATCTTCTAATTGCCAGTAGCTATCAGTTGTACCATTACAGACTGCAATGTAATGGTACAATAGGCAAACCCTACATGACTGAAATCTCCTCCATACAAAAATTCTTCCACACTGAGAATAATGTTAGGGAGAAGACAAAACTAGAAATTTCTCTCTGGCATTTAATTTTCTGTATGAAAAGAAATGTCTGTATGGAGGAGCATCTGATCATGCAAGCCTCCATCTGTGATCAGATGTAGTATATCCCATAGAAACAGATTTACCAGCTCAGTGAAAACTGGTCATAGTGTACATGATGCATTTTAGGTATATATAAAATGTGCAGTAGCCAATCACACCTCATGCTTATTCTGATACTACCAACCACACAGAAACCCAACATCTGTGACCATGACCTGTGCAGTGGGCCTCTGTGCTGTTGTGGTGCTAGTGTGGCACCTATTCTTGAGTACACTGATGAGTGCGGCCATTTGTATGTTACTACCTGTACCTTTAACGGGATCCAGCTTTGCATCCTTCAATCTTTCCCTTTTGAGAGGGAAATGTGAGAGCACTGACCATCATGTAGCATAAATGAAGGCCTTTGAAAAGCTGGCACTATATTCACAGGCTGCTCTGAAACCCGTTTAGTCCCTGACTTCACTGTATCTTTTTGGCCTGCAAAGTGTCATAACAATTGCCTTGGAAAACAGACACCATATAGATAGTTTCAGAGGGTAGCTGTGTTGGTATGCAGTAGAACAGTCAGATTCAAGCCCAGTAGCACCTTAAGACCCCCTCATGGATCACTGCCTTGTCATGGCGAGGGGGCTTGCGTGGTTTGATGAGGTTGTGGGCTATGCTGTGGAGGGCCACCCAAGACGGACAGCCCACAGCAGAGAACTCAGACCAAGCACGATCCCCTGGAGAAGGAAATGGCAACCCACTGCAGTATTTTTGCCAAGAAAACCCCATGGACAGTATCAAAAGGCTAAAAGATATGACGCCGGAAGATGAGCCCCTCAGGTCGGAAGGTGTCCAATATGCTACTGAGGAAGAGCAGAGGGCAAGTAACCCCAGAAAGAGTGAAGCAGCTGGGCCAAAGCCGAAAGGATGCTCAGTTGTGGATGTGTCTGATGGTGAAAGGAAAGTCCGATGCTGCAAAGAACAATACTGCATAAGAACCTGGAATGTAAGATCTATGAATCAAGGTAAGCTTGACATGGTCAAAAATGAGATGGCAAGACTGAACATCGATATCTTAGGAATCAGTGAACTAAAGTGGCCAGGAATGGGTGAATTTAACTCAGAGGACCATTATATCTACTACTGTGGCCAGGAATCCCGTAGAAAAAATGGTGTGGCCTTTATAGTCAACAAGAGAGTGCAAAAGTCAGTACTGGGATACAATCTCAAAAATGACAGAATGATTTTGGTCCAATTCTAAGGCAAACCATTCAACATCACAGTAATCCAAGTCTATGCCCCAACAACTGATGCAGAAGAGGCTGAAGTGGACCGGTTCTATGAAGACCTACAACACCTCCTAGAACTAACACCAAAAAAGGATGTCCTCATCATCATAGGGGACTGGAATGCTAAAGTAGGAAGTCAAAAGGTAACCGGAATAACATACAAGTTTGGCCTTGAAAAGCAAAATGAAGCAGGGCAAAGGTTCTCGCCAGGAGCTACATCTGGTGGTGAGGCATCAATGCAGCCATCGAGGAATGGGTCCACCAATGCCACACCTGCCAAGAGTTCTGGTCCAAAGCTCCCAGGGCGCCAGTTCAGCAGTGGGAGTCCACCCGCACACCGTGGTCTTGGCTACATGTCGACTTCATGGGATCCTTCCAGGGCCAGAACGTCACCCACTATTTGTTGTAAAATAGTCAAAAGTGTTTAATACTCAGACTATCAATGGATCTTGCTCTATTGGAAAGAAGAGATTTCTTTGCTTTTAAAACCTTTATTTCTAAGGGTAAAAAGTACACGGGATAATTACAAATAAACATAACACTAACAGCTACATTTTCTAAGCTGTCTATAGTCAACACTAACACAGAGATAATGGAGAATCTGTTCTTCTTCTCGACCCCTAGAAAGGAAGTCACCTGAAAACAAACAACCAATCTGTATCACAGTAGAAGCTACTTTTCCTGGGCTAATTCCCCATTGGCGTACTGCCAGGTATCCCTTCCAGGTCAGTCTAAACAATAGCAATACTAGGCAAACAAGTTAACCCTATAATGGCTGGATTGTCAGACCTTGTAAACACATGCATTTCCAACACTATTTAACAGCTGGCAAGAAGGGAGATGTGAATAGCAGCCAGGCAAATAGGCAAGGATGCAATACAGTCTTAGGGTGCGGTCACACGGATGTTTAGTGCAGGACTCGCAGCTGATTTCTCCCGCAGTACAGATTCCTGTCTACATTATTTCCCGGAATCGGAGCTGATTTCTCCCGCACTAAAGTTTACTGACTACATAGGCAAACCCGCTTCCAGTATCGAAACCGGCAGACTCCCGCGGTTTCTGATCTTTTATCCGCATTTTTTTGACCCCTGGTGAAACTGGTGTTTTCCTGATGTCTCGCGGATAGTATCCGCGTTTTTGTAATTTGGACGGGAATCCGCCGCGATTGCGCCCCCCTTTTTAAAAAAATCCCGGTTTGTAGTTATGCGCATGTGCGTATTTACGCTCATTTATATTTCAATTTTTTGCTGTTTTTCGTGTGTATGTATGAATGCCCAAGCGCACGAGCGCAAGATTAAGCATGTACGCTATGGCCCCGCTTTGAAAAGATGTTGGTCTCACGTGCAGCATTGTTCGACAAACAAAAAAGTAGTCCCGCTCTGCGCCAGCAAATGTTTCCGGCATCTGGAGTCATTCCGGCTACCGTGCTCACTTCCTGTTAAAAAGCATTCCCGCGAGGTAACCAAAATATGGCGGGAGTCAGAGGTGTATCCTGGAAGAGAGAGGAAATATTGGATCTCCTTGCTTTGTGGGGAGAGCGGAGGGTCCAGGAATCAATAAGGCAATCGCACCGCACGATGGATACCTACAAAGAAATTGCCCGGGGGATGGCGGCGAGGGGTCATTGTCGTTCGGCCACTGAGTGCCGAAACAAGACCAAGGCACTCCGTGCTGACTACAGGCGAGTTCTCCTCCACAACAACACCTCCGGCAACCACAGGATCACTTGTCTTTACTATAAGGAGCTGCACAACATCTTGAACGGAGACCCCAGCGTGAAGCCCTGGCGTGTTGCTGACAGCCTCGCTCTGCCGGATAACCCCCCCCTCCACGCGTGGTCATGGAGATGCCAGTTACTTCCACACCAGCCGAGGGCTCAGAGGAACTCTTCACCATGGTTCTGGAGCCCATTGAGGGAGAAAACACAACGCATGACGAGTTAGGAGCTTCAGGTAAGGTGCATTGCCCCATGTTTGTCTCAAGCATCCTTGGATGGCATTGGTTTCGTGGTGTGACCTTTTCCTTTATGCTGCAGTGCCCATGGAGCTTGCCCAATTCTAACGCACAACAGATTTGACCGTGAAAGGCAGTGTCTGCCTTGGGGGGGGGGGAGTCCTACAAGCTGGGTTTCGTTTCCCTCCCTCCCCCCTGTGTGGACCAGTTAGCTGTTATTTGGGGGAGTCCTACAAGCTGTGTTTCGTTTCCCTCCCTCCTCACTGTGTGTGACAGTTAGATGTTATTTTATTTCGTATGTCCCCTGTCTGCCTTCCACCCTTATAGCTAAAGTCTTCTAAACTCAAAGAAATATCTTCTTACAAATATACCAATGTTATTTGATACTTTATGATTAAAATAATTTTGACTGTGCAATTTCTTGATCAAGGATCCCCTGGAGTACCTTGCTCAGTGATTCCAGCCTTTAGCCTGGAAGCTATCTGCTTGTGTGAAGACATGCCCTGCTGTCCATTCACGGGCTTATATGGCTGGATCACAGAACATAACATAGCTGTTGCACCAATTGCAGAACTGTAAAAA
>NW_015167120.1:53350-59447 GCF_001447785.1 Gekko japonicus | reverse complement strand
TGCTGTGCTGGCCAAAAAAAAGGATACATACCCTTCCATGTGGTCCTGGTCGTATGACTGATTCCAAGAGCTCCAGTTCAATGGCCAGACAGACCTCCACAACTATGCCAGCGATTGTGGAGCGTGCCAGTCCAAAGTGCTCACCAACTTGCCGGTAACAGTTTGTGTTTGCGAGCCACCAAATGGTAATGGCCACCCGCTCCTCCACGGATATGGGCACCCTCATGTTGGTACCTTGGCGCTCTATCCTACCACGAAGACAGTCCACCAACCAGTGGAAGGTTGCTCGAGTCATCCTGAAATTCTCAAGCCACTTCTCTTCACCCCAGACTCTCATGACGAAGGACTCCCACCAATCCGTGGAACTTATGGGCACCCTCATGTTGGTACCTTGGCGCTCTATCCTACCACGAAGACAGTCCACCAACCAGTGGAAGGTTGCTCGAGTCATCCTGAAATTCTCAAGCCACTTCTCTTCACCCCAGACTCTCATGACGAAGGACTCCCACCAATCCGTGGAACGAGGGTAGACCCACCAGCGACGGTAGCCTGAGGTCTCAGCCAGTCGTTGTAGGAGGAACCTCGCGCGTGACTGCGGTACCTGGCGCACCTGCACTCTTTTTCGAAAGCGGCGGTAAAGAAGCCTAACCATACGCGATGTAGACACTGCGTTTTCTTCTTCCTCATCAATCACGGTCATCATCATCGTCCGCAAGCTGAACAGTATGAATGTCCACAGTCTGGGGTCCATCGACGATGCGCAGTCCATGGCAAAGAATGCCTATAAGATGACATGTATTATCTCGGAGAGAAACGGAAGGTCAGGGTTACGGAAACGGAAGCTCACAGCGGCATCGCGGAGGGAGACCAAGCCGTAATGCCGTACAGCGATCAAGCGCATGGATATACAAGCGCATGCGCAAAGGAATTCTATAAAAAAAAAATTGCGGGGCTGTGTGAACAATTATATGCACAAGTAAAGCGGGATAGAGATCGCCGTGTAACCAACGCGAAGCGATATAGAATTAACCGGATATTAACTGGATGCGACCTAGAAGGAACCGAATATAAATACTGCGGGAGAACAACCGCGATAAGAGGTCCGTGTGACCGCACCCTTACACACACCCTTTAAGTAAATGAGTTTATTTGGCTAACATTCATTCTATTCAAATATACCAACACAGATGAGCTAGGATACATAATCCTACAGAAGATACAGTTTCTAGGAAATAAACAGAAAAGAAGAAATACTAGCTATCTAGGCTTGAAGACTGGCTATCTTGTGTTCTCAGCATCCTCTCACTGCCATGGCCTTGGAATGACTGGAGGTATGATGGAGGACACTCTTCATTCTGCCCTAGGTTCCTACATGTCTTTTCCCAAATTGTGTGTGTTCCTTGGAAGGCAGTTGTACCTCATACACAACACTAATCACATAAGCAAGGGAGAATAGAAACTGAAATGGGAATTTTCAAGCTGAAGGAGCAGGGTGAGAAGTTCAGAATCGTCCCTCATGCATTGCTCACTGGCAAAATCTATGAAGTTCTACTTACCCCAAAGCAATTGGCCTTTACTTCCTTCATTGTATCCCTTGTGAGTTCCCCTTCTTGCCAAGGCTGCAGCTTCATCCAACTGGCAATTCTTGTTTTCTCTTTCCTTTTCTGTGTTTTCTTTCACTGGAACATATAGGCTGCAGCTATTAGTATAATAATATAACAGCCATTAAACTTCTTCAGCTGCCCTGAATGGGCCTTCCGTTTCTTTCTTCCAGTGTTTTAATGCTATTGTGAAATGGACTTGAATCTGCGTGGAGAAAGATGTTGTTTTTCATCTCCACACATTTCTTTGTTGGACGTATATTCTTTTTTTGAAAATGAAAAAAATGAAAAAAGTTTTTGTTTTATATAAAAAATGTTTTTTAAAAAAATAGAGACAAAAGCATAGAAAGAAAGAAAAGAAACAAGAGTGTTTTATCCATTGCCTCCTCAGTTAAAGGTGTTTTTGCACATCTAGCCATACCATGCATGGAGGTGTACATCCATATGCATTATTCATGGGAACAGGATTGCCACCTTCTTTTGGAGGGGCTCCTATGCCTTTAAAAATTGCATAATAGGCAGGAACTATCAAGTAATTCTGCATGCTTGAAAAAGCATCATTTTTTCTTAGGATGCAGCTCTCCATGGCTTAGGAGCCTTGCCTAGGAATGGGTAGGAACCACCTCACAGGCTAAAGTTTATCATGAATTTTGGTTGATTCGTGGTTTGGGAAGCAATGTTCGTGGTGGCTCTTCTGCCATGAACTTTCAAAAAATTTGGAGATGGTTCATGGCAATTAGTGATGGTTCCTGGATGGCTACATTTTGTAGACAAACTGGCACCAATCTACTAAACAGTTCACAAAACTCCAAGGCTACAGTGGGGGCAGAATTCTCCAGCCTTGAAAACACCAATAGGAGCCCCCCAAAGCTTGACAGGCATGGCTGGTTGCCAATAATAGAATTCCCATTCTTCTCTATAGGCTCAGAAGTCTGTTTATTAAATGAGCTCTGCTCCCACCCCCTCCTTTATTGACTGGAGAAGTGAGAGAGAGGCACAGAGATAGCAGAACTGATTCACTGCTTTGCTTTCTGCTTGCTTGTGATCTGCTCTCTGCTGCTGGGGTTTAGGATTAGGGTGCTGAGCACAGAGGCTTAACTCTTGGGTGCCTCCCCAGAGGACCTACATTTATATACCCCCCACCTCTCCTGCTTGTGATCTGCTCCGCTGTCTGCTACTGGGGTTTGGGTGTGGAGTGGAGTCAGGGCTCTCTCTGAGCCAGGGGTCATTTCCTGCAGGAGCGCACAGGAGCAGAGCCCCGGCAGTAAAGAGCCCAGGGGGCGGGCACATGCAACAAGCTCCACCCCCTGCTCCCAGCAGCCATCAGTCTGAGCAAGAAGCAGCCAGGTAAATTGCAGAGCCCCCCCCAGCCCCCCAGCCCAAAACAATCCAGTGGCACCTTTAAGACCAAGTTTTATTCAGGTACAAGCCCTCCCTCCTCTGCGAGGACAGATCTGCACGTTCCCCCACCCAATAGTTAGCAATCCAAAACAGTCCAGTGGAGCCTGAGTGGTGGGTGCCTTCTGACACACTTCCAGTGATGTCAGTGGGTGTGGCATATGCAAATACGTTATGCTAATGAGTTATGCTAATGAGCTCCTGCACCCTTTTTTTTACGAAATGACCCCTGCTCTGAGCCATGCAGTCTCTGTGCTCATGCTCATTGCCTTTGAGCCACCACATCTACATACATCTCAGAGCCTCGAGCCACCATGTTTTCATATGTCTCAGAGCTTTGAGCCACCATATCCATATGTGTCATTGCACACATTGGTATTTGGCTTTCAGGGTTAGCCACAGTGCTTCAAGCCACCACCTTTACATACATCATTGCACCATCTGAGGTTTGGATGTCAGGGTTGAACTCAGGGCTTCTAGCCACCATGTCTACATATGTCTCATGGCTTCAAGCTGCCACATCTACATGTGTTGTTGCACACTGAATTGCGTCTAAGGTGTCTCAAAGCATATTGCACTGTTTCTGCTGAGCTGGCCTTCAGTTTCTACTGCAATGATTCTCAGGGACTTTGATTCTGTTCTGATGAGCTTCTATTGCCCTTGCTTTTTTGGGGCTATTTCCCCTTCCATTGGAAACAATGGAGGATGGGGGCACCTTCTTTCGAGGGGTCCTAACTTGGACTGCGTAAATCCAATCCTCACCAAACTTTGTGAGCAGGTAGAGGAGAGTCAGTTGTAGTCACCCTGCAAGATTGGAGTCTCTAGCACACTAGGGGGATTCTACCACATCACAAAATTTATGAACCGAACTGGTTCATATGGAGCTCTTTTAGTTCATGATGGTCCACAGTTCGGTTCGTGGGTTTCCCATGAACCACAAACCAAACCACATTTTCCTCAGTTCATGCCCATCCGTAGTCTTGCCAGTAGAATCTTTAATAGTGGGATGCCTCCAGGAACATGGTACTGAAAAGGAACCAACTGGATGCAAGACATATATTTATGGAAGACCATTTAATTAGGATTTTATTGCCTATAGCCATCTCATCTGAGTGCAAGGACATCAAAGGCCATTTGCTTGACCAATAGACAGTACAAGCACAAGTCTTCCAAGGCCATTTTGCATGCCTGTAGAACACAATATAAACTGGTTTGCAATGGATTTGGGTATGCTGAATTGATCTTGTGAATTTTTAGCACATGTGTTTCAAAGTGTGTTATTTCTATATGTTAAAACACTCTCAGTCTTTGGACACACTTTAAACTTCATGGTAATAGCTTATTTACAGAGATCTCAGCCTTCTCTCATTCTGCTCAGGCCCCAACTGTGGAAAAACAGAATGTGCTTGTTACACTTGCCTAGTTTCTGACTCCTTCCGGGAACTACAACATAACAATTTCCTCCCATATTGCTGCTATGTGTCCGGCCACAGCTAGACCTTGATTCAGAACAAAAATAGAATGTTTAAAAACTTATGATCTGGAATGGTTGCAAAAACATTCACAAGGCCAATTAAACAGCTTTAAAAATTCGAAAGAATTAATTTGCATTGACTTCAACAAGCCAAAAATCACAGTGTCAACTGGATCCTGGAATCAGGAATGAAATGAATAAAAAATATAGAGGAAGAACTGAAAATCAAAGAGCAAAATGACGAATTGACTTTACAAGTATTTTGAATCTAAGCCTACTGTTCTGTCCATACAAATGAACTGTGACACTTTGCATCTTATAATACATCTCCCCAAGACACAGCTGGAAGTTTCAGAGTCTCTATAGCTCCATTTTTAGCAGACAGCTTAAGACAGTTATATATAAAAGCATTTTGAGTGACACATTTCACCGCATGGTTAGCAGTACTGATTTCCTTTTTCCCATCCTTTCTGACATCCAAGGTAAATGGGCTTCTGTTTAACATTCTCCTCCTCAGATGCAAATGGAACTACATTTGGCTTCACTTGAATGTATTATACATGCACATACATTGGCAATAATAAAAAATTCCAGCATCCACAAAAATCAAATGTCTATAAATGAGGCTGGGATGAGCTATTCCTCCTTGGAAAACTGTTCTCATGGTTTGGGGGGGGATTGCTTTCAAGAATAATTTCTCCAAAGTTATCATAGTAATTTACAAATCTCCATTAATTAAATTTAGGATGCCAGCACCATAACATTTCAATCCCTTTAAATTGGGGAACAAATTGATAGAAGAGTCCCCCCCAAAAAACCTTTGTCCTAAATTAGAAGATTGTCTCTTGACAATTGAATATCCTGGAGACCAGCACATAGCCAAATGTGTCCCAAATGGTCAACTAATCTATCTTGTGGCTCCAGTGCTATACCCCTTACCTATTTGTCCCTTACAGATTTAACTGTGCAAACCAGACAACGCAGTGTCACAATCATAAAGGTATACCAAGGCCAATGGCCTTTGATACATGATCAGTCAGTCAAATCAGATAATCAAGGAAGGGAACAGAAGACCTTTCCATGATGCAGAGAAATATTAATTTTTAACCCAAATATGGTTGGTATTCATTCCAACAGAGTATCCTAGAGGAGTTTTAATTTTGGAGACACTGCTCATCATTGCCAAAAATCTTTATCCTAGATGTGGCAGTTTCTAATTTCCCAGAAGAAATAAGATTACCATGCCACAAGATCATGTGTGGCAAAAAAAAGTCCTGAACAAAATAAAATAGCCACCTGGTGGCAGGGGGAGAAAACAGCTACTTCAGTGGTAATATAATGGAAAACGGCTGTTGTGCGGGTAAGAAAATCTGAATTTTCCCACCCACATGGCAGCCATATTGGTTTTACTGTGAACTTTCCCAAAACATTGTAGCAAAGCAGGTTTGAGAAAGTCTAAGGAAAAGCCTGGGAAACCCTGCTTTGGGAAAGCGGGGGGGAGGCACTTCCCAAAAGCATTGAATATGGGGCAAATAATCCATGTAGAAATGACCCATAGTTTCTTGCCTTCCCACACATTTAATATTTCAGGAGCAAGCGGCTTCTGGGCAAAGACTTCAGCAGG
>NW_015167120.1:33685-53330 GCF_001447785.1 Gekko japonicus | reverse complement strand
CGGGGGGGAACGCGGGGGAATGCAGTTCCCCCGGGTGAGGTGCAGGGGGCGGGGCACATGACGAAGCCCCGCCCCTGCTTCCAGCCACCCCGCTTCCAGCCCTCATTCAGCCAGGAGGAGGCAGGAGAAGGGGGAGGTTAAGTTCCTTCCCCCCCGCCTCTCCCCACCCCTGCCTGCCTGGGGCCAGGGAGGGCCTTGGTGGGGCATTCTCACACTCCCGCTGGCCTTGCAGGTCCACCGCCGGGCCCCTGATATCAGGGGGTGTGGCATATGCTAATGAGTTATGCTAATGAGTTCCCCTAGCTCTTTTTCTACGAAATGACCCTTGGTTTCATCTATAAGAGCTGAGTTAGAGCTACTTCCATCTTGGCAAAACATTTTTTCTCTCCTTTTTTTTGCCAGCTTCCAGTCTCACAAAACAACAACACCACCCCTTCCCCAAGATGCATGTTTATAAAACAGTTTACCAGAACAGGGAAAGACAATTTCAATTTTAAAATATTGATCCCCCCAGACACTGTCCAGCTGGTCGGTGGGGGAAGCTTCACCTCTAACAGTCCTCCACAACCCCACACACACCTGCCCCGCAAGCTGCTTGCGGGGAACGTCGTCGGAGAGAATGAATCTGATGCCTTAAAGGGAAGGTTCTTTTTAAATGGTTGGGGGAAAGCAGTGGGTGTGCACGTGCGGTGCTGCATTCTGACATGATGACGTCACTCTACATGATGTCATTATATCAGGGATGGCCATGCCCTTCCTGGAACACCCACCAAATCCCCTCGCTGGGGAGGAGACAGGACCCTGCAGCCCTATTTTATGTTGAAGATTCTGAAGAAAATGTTAGAGGAAGGAATCAGCAAATCAATTCAAAATCATTTATTTTATGTCCATTTATTTTATTTAAGACATTTTTATCCCACCTTTTTCCATACATGAACCCAAAGCAGTTTACACAGATACACAAAATAAACCAGTCTCACAGTTTCTACTTGCTATTAACAAACTAGTTTATAAGGCAGAGCAGATAGAAACAGGCTCTGCCCTTGATGAATGGTCTCTCTCCAAAGCAAGCAGGAAAGTGCTCACCTCCTTTGCTCATTTGTATACCCAAGCTTCAGCTCAGAGGGATATATATATATATATATTTAACACTTCAGGAATGTAACCATTTTTGAAACTATTGGCTCTAATTTTAGTGATTGGGCAGATCAGAAGAGAAATCTAATTGGAGGAGAAGCATAAAGGTGTCCTCCAACTGGTCAGACAATCAATTTCCAATGAGTCGAGAAAGGAAACAAAAGTATCACTGAGAAAGACAGTTGGACTATGTCCACGTGGCACACTTGTCAACATGCTGCCCCAAGCTCCTGCAAAGAATGTGGCCCACTCCAGTATTATAGGTGTTTACTCAGACCAGTGAGCTGCTAGTCTTCTTACAACATTGTGCCATCATGCTTTGAATGTCCTGTTCTTGCTGTGCATCAGAGGCAGCCACTCATATGTGTTCGAAGAAAGGAGTTTTGTTGTTGTTCTGCAACTATTTCAGGAAGATTATTCTGTAATCTGACATCTCTTAGGCTTCTTTCCACCCAAAAGGTTTTAAAATGATCAGCATTCCAAGTGAAGAGCAGCAATCACTTGCAAACCACACATTCAGAGGATGTGTTTTCATTCTAAAGAATACACATAGGCTGACAGGATCAATATGGAAGAAAGTGCTACCATTTTTTCTTCATCATTCAGTAATGAGAATGAACTGTGGAATCACCCTCACAGTTAAATATAGGGTTTTTAAAAAATTAGTTCTAAGCCATGGGCTGAATCCAAAGGTTTCTTTCCACTAAGTGAAGAGTCTTCCTTCAATGGAAAAAGGATCCTTCCTCTGAAGCAAATCTCCTTTTGCCAAAGCAAGGACCATCATTTGAGAGTTGTAGGCTCCAGCCCGATATTCTATTGTCTTTAACCTATAAAGGTTGGTTTCTTCTGGTAATAACAGTAGAGCCAAGCAGGGAGAAAAAATAAGTCCAACAGGACATTTTCCCTTCATACAGTAAAAAAGTCAATTCAACAAAGCTGCAGAAGCTCATTTTCTGCTCGGTAAGAATAATCACCCTGAACTGGATGGCCCAGGCTGGTTTGATCTCATCAGATCTCAGAAGCTTAGCAGGGTTGGCCTTGATTAGTACTTGAATGGGAGACCACCAAGGAAGTCTAGGGTTGTGACTCTGAGACAGGCAATGGCGAACCACTTCTGAACATCTCTTGCCTCAAAAACCCCACAGGGTTACTATGTCAGCTGTGACTTGACGGCAAAAAAGAAAAGAAAAACTACTATGACTCCCATGCACAATTTCATGGGGAAAGGGAGGGAGAAGCACATTACTTTTAGTGTATTCTGTGGAACTTTTGTTTCCTCACTCCTCTTTCCACTCTTTGAAAGTTTCTTGTGTATTTTTGTTTAGTTTTTCTCTGTGCTCAAATTATATCACTTTAGATTGCAGTCTCAGCTGGGCTGTCACCAGTTGAAATAATATTTTCTGTGGAGATATGTCACTGGCTCTGTAAATACCTTTGGCAAAAAAGGAAATAATGACTTGCTCATTTTTCTGTCGCTTTCTCTTGTGGTTTGGTTAGCTGCTGGTTTACAACACATTCCTGCAGTGGAGTATGGCCAGTATAGGAATTCATTGTAAAGTGTATACAATGATAAAGTTATCTTCTTGGAAAGCTTATGCCTGTGTTATAAGGGATGATTAACACAATTATGTATGACCTTTAATAACAGGAGGGTACATAATGAAATACCCAAGCTGAACACATACACAGAAATTACTGTTTCACATAATTACCATGATTTTATGGAATTGCATTAGGAATTGGAGAACTAACATCCCCATATAAATCTATGCTGTTTTCAAGTTCAGATGCTACTAGCCAGCTACAGCATTCTTCCTTGATTCTACTGATTTCTTGAGCAATGGCATTTCTCCCTTCCAATAGGATTTCTTGCAAGGTGAGAGACCAAAGTGCTTCCAGTCAATCATCTTTGGAGACAAGCCACAGAGAGCCTCAGTTCCCTTTCCATCCCTCCTTTGTTTGTGGTGGAGTCCATTTCTTTTATGGCTAGGTAAACAGAGAGCTGAAGCAGCTTGTCCAGAGGCCTCTGGAACTTGGCCCCTTGGTCCAATTTGCTTGAAACTTGGTTCTTTAGCAGACAGGCAGCTCTCATTCCACTGCAATTTTGGTGTCATTTGGTTCAAAAACAGCCACCTCCCCAAGTCCCCATGAATATAATGGCAGGATGTTCTAAAATGAATGACAGAATGCCCATAGAAAACAATGGGAGAAGCCTGAAGGCCCATTGAATATAATGGGAGGCAGGAATGGTAATTGACTTGCATAGGTTTCATTGAAATACGTTAGAACACACAAAAGTCTCAATAAAATGTGGAACAGATTATGAGGCACCTGCCCTGGACCTGAAGTGACAGCCTCCATGGTGGAATGATGGTCTTTGAGTCCAGACAAAATGCTCTAGGATTGGAATGACAGCTCCCAGAGCACTGATTCCAGTCCCAGGTGATGGTGCCTTGTAACCATGGTTTCTGCCTTAGCTGAACCCTTTCATTAACCTCCCCCCAACACATACTTTAGTATTTTGTGGAACTAACAAGGTCAGTGAAAAACCTTGTCAATTTTACTAATGCCTTGTCCAAGTGCATGGAGTGGGAGGAAGCAGGTAAGGCATTATGCATGTTAATTAAGACCAAAGATACTTTTATCAAGGAAAGATTTTTAAAATATTTAACCCCCATGTGTGCAACTGTATGAGAAAAAATGGGGGGGGGTGACAATGAGCCTCAGCAACAACAGCTGGAGGAGGGGCTGCCTGAGCAGAGCCAGTGCCAGCACTTGTGGGCACCTCTGCAGGGGGCTCCCCAGCAGCAGCCTCAATGATGAGGGCCTCGTGTGGCCTCTTCATTGCACCACTCTAGCCAGGGGATGGACTGGTGGAAGGCAGCTGTGGAGCAATTCTCTGCACAGGTTGGGGGAAAGCTGCAGCCCTTCCCTCGCACTCCCCCCCACTACTCTTCTCCTTAGCCTTGACCCCAAGAAAATATATATACCGCAGGTTAGGAAAGGCACAAACAGGTATAGAAAAAAGTCTGCACGGTTAACAAACAAAGTAATAGAAGCTGTAAAAGGTAAAAAGGATTCCTTTAAGCAGTGGAAAGCTAGTGAGGTTGATAAAAGGGAACACAGGCTGTGGCAAATAAAATCCAAGCCTGTGATCAGGCTGGCAAAAAGAGAATATGAGGAGCATATCGCAAAAAATGTAAAGACCAACAATAAAACTTTCTTCAAATACATAAGAAGAAGGAAACCAGGCAGGGAGCCAGTGGGGCCCTTGGATGACCAAGGAGCAAAAGGAGTAGTGAAGGATGATAGGGAAATGGCTGAGAAGCTGAATGCATTTGTTGCCTCCGTCTTCACTGTGGAAGATGAGAAGTGCTTGCCCACTCCAGAACCGCTGATTTCGGGAGGGGTGTTGAAAGACCTGAGTCAGATTGAGGTGATGAAAGAGGAGGTCCTACGACTGATCGACAACTTAAAAACTAATAAGTCACCAGGCCCGAATGGCATACATCCAAGAGTTCTGAAAGAACTCAAATGTGAACTTGTGGATCTCCTGACAAAGATATGTAATCTTTCCTTAAAATCTGCCTCCATTCCTGAGGATTGGAAGGTAGCTAATGTCACTCCCATCTTTAAAAAGGGTTCCAGAGGAGATCCGGGAAATTACAGGCCAGTCAGTCTGACGTCGATACCGGGTAAATTGGTGGAAACCATTATTAAGGAAAGAATTAGTAGGCACATAGATGAACAAAACCTATTGAGGCAGATCAAAAACTGGCTAATTAATAGAAAACAGAGAGTGAGTATAAATGGGCAGTTCTCCCAGTGGAGGGGGGTAAGCAGTGGGGTAACGCAGGGATCAGTACTTGGTCCACTGCTTTTTAACTTGTTCATTAATGATTTGGAGTTGGGAGTAAGCAGTGAAGTGGCTAAATTTGTGGATGATATGAAGTTGTTCAGGGTGGTGAAAACCAGTGAGGATTGTGAGGCACTCCAAAGGGATCTGTCAAGGATGGGCGAGTGGGCGTCAACGTGGCAAATGGGCTTCAATGTGGCCAAGTGCAAAGTGATGCATATTGGAGACAAAAGTCTTAACTGTAAATACACGTTGATGGGGTCCAAACTGGCAGAGAGTGACCAAGAGAGAGATCTTGGAATCGTAGTAGATAACTCACTGAAAATGTTGAGACAGTGTGCAACTGCAATAAAAAAGGCCAATGCTATGCTGGGAATTATTAGGAAGTGTATTGAAAACAGATCAATCAATATCATAATGCCCCTATATAAATCAATGGTGCGACCTCTTTTGGAGTACTTTGTACAGTTTTGGTCACCACACCTTAAAAAGGATATTATAGGTTTTGAAAAAGTGGAGCAAAGGGCAACTAGAATGATAAAAGGGTTGGAACACTTTCCTTATGAAAAAAGGTTAAAGTGCTTGGGGCTCTTTAGCTTGGAGAAACGATGACTGAGGGGTGACATTATCGAGGTTTATAAGATTATGCATGGAATAGAGCA
The DNA here is from genome assembly GCF_001447785.1 of Gekko japonicus. Classification (NCBI taxonomy): domain Eukaryota; kingdom Metazoa; phylum Chordata; class Lepidosauria; order Squamata; family Gekkonidae; genus Gekko; species Gekko japonicus. Next base: position 47,675 of record NW_015167120.1, on the reverse strand, counting down.
GGTAGAGAAAGAGGTACTTTTCTCCCTTTCTCACAATACAAGAACTTGTGGGTACTCCATAAAATTGCTGAGCAGTCATGTTAGAACGGATAAAAGGAAGTACTTCTTCACCCAAAGAGTGATTAACACATGGAATTCACTGCCACAGGAGGTGGTGGTGGCTACAAGCATGGATAGCTTCAAGAGGGAATTAGATAAGCGTATGGAGCAGAGGTCCATTGGTGGCTATTAGCCACAAGGTATAGATAGGGACTCTGGGGCAGGTGATGCACTGTATTCTTGTTGCTTGGGGGGGGGGCAAAAGTATGAGGCTTTCTAGTGTCCTGGCCCCACTGCTGGACCTCCTGATGGCACCTGGTATTTTGTGTGGCAGAGTGTTGGACTGGATGGGCCATTGGCCTGATCCAACATTGGCTTCTCTTATGTTCTTATATTCATTGCATCCCCTTCCTGCTGCTCATTGTTACCCTGGGCCAAACTCTTTCTAAGTAATACTTGTGGGGAAGGTATTATGCACCTAACTACCTGCACCGCAACCAGAACCTAACAGAGTCTGACTCCTTTTTATGAACCCTCCCACCCCTTTCAAAAGAGCCTAACCTACTCTTGCTTCAGTTTTTGTTTTCTTTCTTTTTTGTTTCTGGGTTATTTATTTGTTTAGGTTTTTTTAGAACTCCCTATACTTAAACCTGACTATGGTTTCATAAACTGTTGAGACAGAATAGCAAACCTTTAAAAAAGTTTAAACTCTTTATTAAACTTCTCCTGACTAGATTCTATTGAAACATGCCTGATTTCCTTTACGGAAATGCAGGAGCTCCCTCCTGAAAATTGAAAAACTACAGGACAACCTAAAGGGAAGTTTGTCTAAAAGCCCCTACCTTTACTAAAGCTCATAGCAATGCATGCTCCTTTAAAAAAAAGTTAATCTAGGCTATTATACCACTGTTTTGAATACACACACAACCTTGCATTTTTTAATATCCTCCTGGCACTGGCCTAGTTAGGGAGGAACCATAGTCTTATGTTGAAATGTAATTAAAAGTGTTTAAAAGTTAAACAATTCATAAAACAGACCCTTATTACTAAAAGCCTATTTAGCAGCACCTAAGTATTGTACTCAATAGCCCTTGAAATCAGAATCACACACTTGGAACACAGAAGAGTGAACCTCAACAACCCCTCCCCCCAAAAGCCAATGTTCTAGAAATTAAAAGGAAGAAATACAGGAGGGGGAAACTACTGTGGGAAAAGATGGGGGAAAGGAATTAAGATAGAAGAGAAAGCAAAATGAACCTAAACCAAAAGCCCCTCCACACAATCACACCAGACTAAAAAAAGAAAATGGGGGTAAAGCAGAGGAAACAAGCAACAAAGCCTTACCTTCCCAAGTCCCAAAAAAGAGAAAAAGAAAAACCAGCAAAGGATGGTGAAGGGGAGCGAGAGAGAGGGAGCGAGAGAGAGAGAATTCCAGTAAAATAATAGATTTTTAGAAAAACAGGCAGAACCCCTCCACACACAAGCCTCCCCCCCAAAGAACCAAAAATGAATAAGTTAACCAAGTTTTAAACCAACTCCAAAGAACCAAAGAAAAAGGAAGGAACCCTTGACCTCCCCACCTACCTCCAGGCCCAAATGACAACAAAACTCCACAAAAATACCTGGAAGCCACAAAACAAGAAGAATGAAAACCTAAGAATAAAGATCAAGATGGGGAGCTGTGTTAGTCTGTTTGTAGCAACAGAAAAGAGCAAGAGTCCAGTAGGACCTTAAAGACTAACACAATATGTGGCAGGGTATGAGCTTTCATGAGTTGGTGAAGAAGTGAGCAGTGACTCACAGGCCCCAGTCACATGGGAGGAATTGCCCCACGGAATGGATGGATTGAGGGTAGATTAAACTGGCACGATCAGATGCCAACATCTGGCAAGCGTCGCGCACCCGCCCCCAACCCGTCCCTTCCGGCCAAAGATGCAGAGTAAAAAAAACCCCTACAAAACACTACTACCTACTGGAAAATCCACGGCATGAGCGGCTGTGTGATCGCGACGTGCCCGTCTCCTGCAGCATGCGAGGCCCGCTGCTGAACTGTGCAGGAGCACACATGCACAGCTGACTCGCCTCACTCTCCTGTCTGTGGCTTCCCCCTCGCATCTGATCACGCTGGAGAGCATATGCGTGGCGGCTCAGGGGATCTGTCTGATCCTGCTTCTGCGCTTCTCTTTTGCTGCGGCTCTAAAAAGCCACACTTCCGCCCCGGCTTTTCCTGCGGTATGACCTGGGCCACAAAAGCTCATACCCTGCTAAGAATAAAACCAAAGGAAACAAAAAAAGGTCCGAGGCCCTTGGCCTCACCTTCCCCCCCCCCACGCACAACCACCAGGCCCAAACCACAAGAAACTCTGGACTGCAAGCCACAAAACCAGAAGGAACTAAAACCTAACCAAAGGGAACAAAAAAAAGTCCAGGGGCCCTTGGCCTCACCCCCCCCACACACACACACAACCTACCACCCACCAAGTCCAAAAAACAACAAACAGTAAAATAAGAAAACTTTTTAAAAAAATGTTGTTCAGTCAAACTAGTCACTGTCTTCACTCTTCTCCAGGCAGGCAGGATCTGATCTGAAGTCCACTGCAGAGTTTCTCAGACAGCAGGAAGAAGAAGAGATTGGATTTATATTCCGCCCTTCATTACCCAAATGAGTTTCAGAGTGGCTTACAGTCTCTCTTCCCTCCCCTCCCCACAACAGACACCCTGTGAGGTAGGTGGGTCTGAGAGAGCTCGTCTGAGAACTGCTCCTGAGAGAACAGCTCTGAAAGAACTTGTAACTGATCCAAGGTCACACCAGCAGCTGCATGTGGAAGAGTGGGGAACAAACCTGGTTCTCCCAGATTAGAGTTCATGCTCCTAACCACTACATCAAACTGGCTCTCAGGAGTAAGGCTCAAAGCAGCAGCTTAAGTCAAAGCCAGCGCACATTCGCCAAACATTTCTCAGCAATGGAGTCTAGCTAAACCAGACCCTTGCTTTTATACTCTTTACCCATGCACAGAAGAATTTTTAAAAAGAACAAACTTGTGTGATTGGCTAAAGTGTTCCCCCTAACCGTAAATCCTATTTGCCAAATTGCCACTGCTCCTTCCCTCCTCCCTCCTGTTCCCCGGGAAATGGGTGGGGGAAAGCAAGGTAGTTATTTAGTTGGAATTCACATTTGAAGCCAACAACCTTGCAAGTTGCAAACTTGCAACACAGTGCAGTGCCATTCACAAAAGCATTGCAATGATTGGCTCTAAGGCACTACAGCTCCCTTAAGATGCTTTTGCCATTGGTCTGCAGAGATGCTTCTTCTGCCTCCATTCTGTTGCCCTGGAAACCAGAGCAAAAAAAAACAGGAAAGAGCCCTAGAGGAAAACCAAAAGTCTCTCTCCAGCCCTTTAAACCTCTCCACCACCAGCTATTTGGTATAGCCAAATATACCGGGGGGGGGGGGGGGAGCTTGAAAAAAATGGCTTTATTCGGGATCAGTTATACCAGTGGTTGGTCAGATTCTCTGATCTGTTTCCAGCTTTAAAATACCCCCCAAAATGCCAGTAAGGTGTTTTTTGAGGGGTGGGTTTTTTTGCTCAGATACAGCTGAATGCACGCCCCTAAACTACACAAAACATGTGCTATATAAATGCTAAGTGGAGTGTTTGTGCTTTACCCCAAGACCCTGGAATAGATCTTTACAAAACTTGCAACACAATGTTAAAAGGATAGACCTTTTCTGCTGCTCAAATGTTATTGCTCTGATGGTTAGAAAAAACTATCTTCTGATCACCAACACACATTTCTTATTAGGACAGCCTTTACCCCTTTGTTCTTGTATCCATTATCATTCACAAACCATCTCTTAACACCACTGTAATAATCTCCCAGGTGTATTTTTGAGCTGTCTCAAAGCTCTTCTCTTCTGAACTTCTTTTTATAGGTTAAACATACAAGCCCAGCTCTTTCAGAAACAAGACTGGCTCTTTTATAAGCTAACTAAAATGGAACATCAAATGTTTAAACTCAGTCCCCTGGAATATGAAAGGAGGGTAAAGGTTGGTTTGTATTCTAATAAACAATTCCCTCCCTCCCACTTTCCAGGAGTATTGTTATATGAAATTTCTCTAGTCATTGCAATATTGTTAGGTATGGTACAGTGCTTCTTTTGTTTCCTTGTTGCAAAAGACAGGGATAATTTATCAAGATCTGGGCTGGTACAAAACACTTTGATGAGAAAACAAGGGAATGAGTTTCTAAAGCAAGGCAGATTTCATTAGGCATCCTAACCCATGCATTTATAGACAAATTGTATCCCAATTGACTTTTGCAAATCTTGCTTCCCGTTCATAATACTGGCTAAATAATTGCAACTACTGGTTGCTCTATTATACAATGATGCTTTGCTAAATAGCAGGGAAATGGTTGGTGTTTCATTTAAAGTAGAGAAATGAGGGGAGGGGAGTCTATTAATGTTAATCCCACAAATACCTGCAGAGCAGGCAGCAGAGCTTGTAACAGGAAATGTGTATAAAATTCAATAGTGTGCTTTCAGTCCTAGTCCTCAAACATTTTCCAACGTTTGTGACAATAAGAGTAAATTTGCAGTACCAGCTGACACCTAGCTGTTGCTTGCAATTAGATTTAAAATGTGATCTTATTTTGGTTAGGGTCATCCATTATCAGCAGTAACTGGGAGGAAAATTACTATTAGAAGATCTAGCACAGGGTCCCCAACCTTCTTGGGTTCTGAGGGTACCTTTGGAATTTTGAGAGGGGGGTGGAGAGCACAATCACAAAATGGCTGCCTCAGAAGGCAGAGACAAATGGGATATCCCCTTCTTCACATCCTCCTGGAGAGGAGATCCTGAAGGGGGAATAGAACTGTATACTGGTTAAAGAAAGCCCAGAAGGTTAACAGTCCTCTTCATTTTCCAAGTGGAAAACCCTTTCATGTGAATGAAGGCAGCCAATAACCAGCCTTGCCTTACAATGGCCCCACTCACTTTCTGAAAAGCTCAGTGGGCACCAAGGGATGTACTGGCTGGCTCCATGGTGTCAATGGGTAATATGTTGGAGAACCCTGATCTAGAAGTAGTACCAAGGGTCTTAACAGTCCAGTTAAGGCAAAAGGGGCACAGCAAACATTTCTGTTTCCTATAGAAATTGGGATATAGAATATATTTTGATCTAGCAATGTAGATGGAACAAGATAGTCCTGGGGGCGCAGTTGACTATTTTGTGGTGTTTTGGATGTTGGTGACTGAAAAATGCTAAAATATCATAGAAATGACACTTTTATCACTTATATCCTGTACTTCCTACAGTGAGCTCAGATTCATCTTTATATCAATACTAGGAATAAGGCCCATTGCGGAATGAAATGCAACAGTCTCTACTAAGAGGGCCTGAGAGAGGGCAGCGGCCTGCATCAGCCGCCTCCCCCCACAGCTCTGGCCGAGCACCATGGCCAGGCCACCGTTGGATGTAGGGTTGGCCCTCTCCGAAGCTGGGGTCAGGCATTAGGTGTTGCAGCCACTCCCTACCCCGACCTCTCCAGAAGAAGGGGCGGCAGCATCCTGGTCATCCAGGCCCACCAGAGGTTAAAGCAGCGGCCCGCTGCCGGCTGCATCCTGGTTCTCGCTCGTGGGGTTGGCGAACAGGAGGTGGTTGGTGCAGTGGCACGTCTGCAGCGGTGAGGGCTTGTGGTGGGTGTCGGGTGGTGGTGGGCATGGGGCCCGTAACATAGTGCCAGCAGAGCTGCCTCGCTGGAGGAACGATAGGGCGGCTGGCAGAGGGGTGGTCTCCTGCCACAGCGGCAGCCCCCCCCACTGCCGCTTCATCCTTGGCCGCTTCAGAGTAGAGCCACAGCCCTCCACCGCTGCCGCCCATGTTCCAGTTTCCACCTGCGTGGTCGGCGAGCAGGAGGCAGTTGGTGCAGTGGTGCCTCTGCAGCGGTGAGGGCTTGTGGTGGCCACGGGGGGCATAACAGAACATCTGGAGAGTTGCCTCGCTGGAGGACAACAGGGCGGCGGTGGAGGGGCACTCTGCTGGTGCAGCAGCCGCCTCCACCGCTTCCTCCACCACCACTTCCGAGTTCGGTGGCGGCTAAGTGGCAGCGCCGCACACTATGGAGCAGTTGTGGAAGTGGGCCGGGGGCCATCTCAGCAGCACAACCAGGCAGGAAGAGGCGGCGGCATCCTCTGGGCTGAGGCACCACTGCTGCCATCTTCCACTCCCTCACACAGGCCTCTGGCGGGGCTTCTGAGCCACCTGGCTTGACCTCCCTGCAGGCCAGTGAGCACCCTCAGAGGGCAGGCAGCAACGTGGCTTAGGGGCCCCAGGGAGGGCTGGATGGAACTCCCCCAAGGCACTTCCCAATGACTCACCAACTTGCCCGGGCAGCCATCGGCGTGATTACCCTGCGCCCCTCCTCCGCCCAGCCATCACAGATTTGTTAAGTTTTCTGGCCTTTTGCCCCGCTCCCAGCCTTCATGCCAGTCGGTCTGGTAACCCTCCACCCATCGGAGGGTCCGTCCCGTCAGTCAGCTGAAAGCAGACTGAGGTGGAGAGACTCGCTGCCGCTGCCGTGGGTAGGACTCAGCAATGCAGCCAGCCAACGGAGGCAGTGCTTTCTGATTGGCAACTGAGGGAGCCAACTGATTTTGGCGTTAACAGAACTTTGCCACCCCAAATTGCTTTTATTAATAAGGAGAGATTTCATGATAACATCATGAAGTGGGTTAGGTTGCACAACAATAATTTGTCCATGGGCATATTGTTTGATTCTCAGTTGAATTGCACATCTCTTTGAGCAAAGAGGAACAAAACAACACGTGTTTTGTTGCTCACACTGCTTTGAAGGTTCCCAAGATATTTCAAAGACACTAGTTGTTGTTTTTTAAAATAAATGTTATTAATGAGATTTTAAAACAAGGAGGTAAAAACCAGAAAATATTAAGAAAAAGAAAAACACAGAACTAATAAATAAGGCAAGAAAGATAGAAAAAGAAATTATAAAGAAGTTACTTCTGATTTTCTCCGTGAGAAATACAAGTGAAATTACAAACTTAACACTCACTCTCTTAGTACAATAGAAATAAGTTTCTCTCAACCATGCTTCAGAGGAGATGGATGCAGCATAACAAGATGGTCTCAGTTAAGTACTTTTGGCACCCTCAATTAAGAAGGATACTTTACACATCAATCTCCCATTTTGACATGTTTATTTGCTTCACTGTGTTTCCCCCTGGAATTAAATCCAAAGAAATGGTGACCATATAAACTTAGCTTGTTATTCCTTTTTGGTTTTCGCATCTCTTAAAACATCTTCATTATGTTGTATGCTAATTTGCTGTTCACTCTTTATCTACATGTATGGACTGATAGCTTTCATTTCAATATTATCTGAGGAAGTGTGCCTTGCATACGAAAGCTCATACCTTGAATAAATTGGTCTTAAAGGTGCCATGGGACTCAAACTTTGTTCTCACTGGGGTAATGTTAGCTTACATGGGATCTAAAGGAAAAGGGGAGAGGTAGTAATAGTTGGAAGGTAATTTGATAGAAGGAGGAGGAGGAGGAGGAGGAGGAGGAGGAGGAGGAGACTGGATTTATACCACACCCTTTATTACCTGAAGGAGTCTCAGAGCAGCATACAATCTCCTTCCCTTCCCCTCGCTACAACAGACACCCTGTGAGGTTGGTGGTGCTGAGAGAGCTCTTTCAAGAACTGCTGGTGAGAGGGCAGCTTTGAGAGAACTGTGGCTTGCCCAAGGTCACCCAGCAGTTGCATGTGGAGGAGTGGGGAATCAAACCCAGTTCTCCCAGATTAGAGTCCACACTCCTAACCACTACACCAAACTAAGCACATCCCTACCTCTCAGAAAAACTACCATCTAATCTATTAAATTTCTAAATGACCAAACAAACCAAAGAATATTGAATTGCTTTGCAATTTCTGTCGAGATGGTTTGCAGTACAATTAAATAAAGGTTAACTAAAACAGACTATAGCAAAATTTAGTACAGATTCTAGTCAGGGAAGGGATTATTAATGCACAGTTCCAAGCAGCTTCATGGTGCCTGTTAGCTTGTGTTTGCAAGATAGATATCAGTATCCAGAGAGCAGATGTGTTCACTGTTGGTCCAAAATGCAGTTTATAGATCTGTTGTGTAATAGAACAGGTGAACTAATGAAGTGCTTACCAGCATACGCTCTCAGAAATTGAACAGCTGCCCACGTATTCAGCTATCCTGAACCTCTTTCTGTTAGTCCTTCTCATTAGGGAGGCAGAGGGTCCTCCCTTCTGTTTCCAGAGAGATATTTCTGCTTTGATTATACTGAACTATAACCACAAGAAGAGTTTGGCCCCCCCCCCAATTGCTCAACAACTGTTGGCTTCCCTGTGCACAGAGGAAATGAAAACTCAATACGAGATGCACTGCAGCTGGCAGACTGCAGATTGCAATTCACTGCCATATAAACAGCTATTACAGAAAGATTTTGTTATACTTCTGATTTCTGCAGGCAAAATTTTTGGAAGCAAAGGAAAGTAAATGGAAATGGATGCTTTAGGAAACATAGATGCAGATGGATGATGAGCAGTTTCAAGGAAACTTTCTTCCAGCAAAGGCTGAGATTCCAAGTATAGGCTGTACCAAAGGACATAGGGTTTGGAGGTTGTGATGGTGGAAAACAAAAGAGAGAGAGAGAGAGAGAGAGAGAGAGAGAGAGAGAGAGAGAGACTATTCTTCATGGTCCAGGCAGAGATCGGAGAACCAGAGTGGTCCAAACAACTAGGCAGCAACAATCAAAAAGGAAAAAAAGAAACAGGGCTAAATGGGAGCACTGAAGCTTCACAAAGGGGAGCGGTGGCGCAGGCAGTAAACCGCCTGCTTTAACAACCCTCGAGCAGCCACTATGGCTGTTCGAGACCCACCACGGTCGAGGTGAGCTCTCAACCCTCGTCCTAGCTCCCGCCCACCCAGCGGTTCGAAAGCACATGTAATCTTAATTGCGAGTAGATGAATGGGTACCTACCCTTAGAAGGGTGGGGGGCACCCTCCTCCGATGAGGCGTGTGGATGGTAACGGCATCAGCGTTGGCGGCGATGGCAGATTACTGGTGGTGGAAGCAACGTGATGTGGTGATGCGGCAGCAGCGAGCGGCAGCAGAGGAGTGATCCCTGGTGGCCAGCGGCGGAAACAACGGGTGGCTGTCGTGCAGCAGAGGCATGCGGTGACGTCATCCACAGGCGCGGCGGAGCCGGAAGGACGCAGCCGGGACCAAGGAAGGACGTACACAGCGTGCCGGACCAAGCGCCAGAAGAAAACAGCAAGTCAGCAGACTACCGGGAATGAAGCCAGCCGAAAGAACATCAGCTTCCACCAGGGTGCCGGTAGGCTGTCCCCTCCAAATAATGTGGCCTAAGTTAGGATATACAATGTGATTAGCACTCCCTCAATGTAAACCGCCCAGAGACCCCCAAGGGGGTTAGGGCGGTATATCAAATCGAACAAATAAATAAATACATTCACAAACCCCAGTGGGTTGGAATGAACCAGCCCAAAGTGCAGATTTTGGCCCCAGTTGTAGAATAAGCAGAAAAATCAAAGATAAGGCAATAGGTGGGGAAGTGAAATGATGGGTTAAAGGGAAAGTAGGAGTGGTCCATGTTCCAAGGAAGGGAGACTGAGTAAGACTGCTTGCCTTTTTCATTTATCCATTTTTTAAATGGAAGTTTCTGGGCAATATTGAGTCTGTCTCAGTGATGGTATCCATGATTAACTGTTGATCATTTAATATTTATGTTTATATAATATGTTTATTTATTTTTATTAGTTCATTTGTACCTCACCTTTCTCCCCAATGGGGACCCAAAGTAGCTTACATTGTTCTCTTCTCCTTCATTTTATCCTCACAACAACTCTGAGGTAGGTCAGACAGACCCCGCAAGCTTACATGGCAGAGTGGGGAGGAATTCAAACTTGGGTCTCCCAGATCCTAGTCTGATTTTCTAACTGCTACACCACAGTAATTGAGCAACTCCCCCTGAGCACAAATTGTGAGGAGCACCTTTGAATACTCAGCACAGGCTGCGGTCACACGGAGCATTAGCCACGCTACAGAGACGGAAGATAGGCGGATTTTCCGGGCGCGATCACACCGCCACATCTGGGAAGCATAGAGCTCCCATGGCTCACCTGAGGCTTCCCGCTGAAGATGCGGTTTAAAAAACTAGTACCTCCGAGGTATTTATTTATTTTATTTATTTATTTACATTCGATTTCTATACCGCCCTAAACCCCTCATGGGGATCTCTGGGCGGTTTACAGTTTTTCGTAGTGCTAGTCACAGGTTGATTCCCTAACTACGGCCACATTCAGAGGGGTTGGGACATCCTACCAGCACCCCAGGTGGTGACGGTTCTTTCTTCCGGCCTCGGCTTGTTCGGCTTTTCAGGTGTTTCTCTGGTCAGTCCAGCGGGATGCCTCTTTTTTTTGTGTGGTGTTTTTCCGGCGGAAGCAGCTTTCCGGCGCTCGAATCCGCTCTCCTTGGCCCCGGCTGTGTCCAGTAGGCTCCGCCGTGCCGGGAGATGACGTCTTCCCTCACCTCTTTCGCTGCTGATGACCGCTTCTGATGTTTCACCGCTGGTCACCAGAGATCACTCTTCTGGCTTCTGTTGCCACGCTGCACCACATCGTCTCCGCTGCCAGGACTCCGCCGTTGCCGCCATTACCGCCGTTCTGCCGCTGTTCCTTTGCTGCCCACCACACACCTCAGGAGAGGGGGGTGCCCCCTACCCTACTAAGGGTAGGTCCCCATTTATCTACTCGCCGTTTAACGGGCTTTCAAATCGCTGAGTGGGCGGGAGCTGGGACGTAGACCGGGAGCTCACTCTGGCCACGGTGGGGCTCGAACAGTTGTTCGGCCAGATGTTAATGCAGGCTGCATCTACAGCCTGCGCCACCGCTCCCACTAGTTTCCGGAAACCGCGGGGCAAGGGCGGGCGTCTGATCGCATTTCCGGTGGTAGTGCGTGGCATCAGGCGCCCACCCATGTTCTGTCAAGGGTTTTTTTCCCCACAAGTCTCCAGGATGCGCAAAAGCACCCAACGGCGCATGCACACAAGGATGAAGCGGTGTTGGCCACAGAAGGAGGAGGAGGAGGAATGCAGGGGGGGAGCAGCCGTCATGGCGGACCGGGGCGCCCTGCGGAGGGGATGGCGAGGCCGAGTGGAGAGAGGCAGGTAGGCGGGCGGGTGGTGGTGGGGCATGGCACTTCACGCCATTGGGGGGGCTGGTCCTTGAGGGTGGGGGTGGATTTCTCCACCATTGGGGGCCGCAGCGGCAGGTGGGTGTCGTTCTTGGCCATCAGCGTCGCCTCCCGGTTTTGACGGCGGCAGAGTAAGAGGAGCACACGTGTGGGTGGCTCCGTGAAGTGCCTTTCCAGACCTCCGGAGCAGAGCCGGGAGGATCTCCTGGACCACCCCGGGGGCGGGGGTGTCTGTCCCACCAGCCTCCTTGGCCCGGCCTCCAGTGCCGGCGACCTGTGGGACTCAGTGCCCTTCCACAGGGCCTGTCCGGGCCGCAATGTCCTGCTGGCTATTCAGTAGTCCTGCTGCTGCCTAGCTGTCTGATCGGCACCTGCCACCTAACCACGGGACCGCCACAGGATGTCTGATCGTGCAACCGCGCATTATTTTGCCCTGGGGCAAACAGCCACGCGTCCCCCCCATATTTTACGGCCCTGTGACCGGGGCCACAGTTGTTCCTGTCCACATTTATCATCAACCCACCAGTCAGGGGAAAAGAGCACCCTTCTAGGACTGGAGCTTTCCTGTTGGGATGGGGTAGAAGCTGCATGATTTGTCTCTCTATCTTCCAGCTTTGCCCTCTTTGATTGCCTAACTTCCCAAAACAAGTATTTGTATTTGCCAAGTGTTCTAAATTGGATTGCAAATACTTTGCACCAATTTGAAATGTGTGGGAAGTGTGTTCTGTCCTATGCATTCTGCAGATGTGTGCCAACATGGTGAGTGCTACTGGATGATTCGTGATGACCATGTGAACTGCTTAGCTCAAGAGAACATGAGCATTGGAAACAATGTAAATTCAATTTCCCATTGCCTTTTTTGTGAAAGTAGAATCATCTGTGCTGTTGCTATGCTGTTCAGCATACAATAAAGCATGGGGACAGGAGGGAAAGAAAACCTTAATTTCTGTCCGGTAGCAAAAAAAAAAGGCTACTCAAGCCTATGGAGAATGAACCACAAAAATGTGGATGAACCACGAACCCAGTTGGCTTGCATAGGAACTGAAATGGGTTTGTGAGGTTGGTGCCTGAAATAGCTGAGTGCGGAAGCAGCCTGCTCCCACAGCAGAGTTGTTTCAAGCTCTAAACAGCTGAGCCATGGGACCAGGCTGCCCCTGCAGCTCAGCTGTTTCTGATCTAAAGGAGATTTCTTGGGCAGCACTGGATAACTGTGCTGCATGGATCAGCTGTTTAAAGTGGCTTTTTTGGTCAGCCAGCCCCAATCTAAACAGCTGAGCTGTGGGGCAGCCTGCTCGGTGCAGCTCAGCTGTTCAAAGGGGCTCTCTTGGGCAGCTAGCCCCAGGGGCTGGCTGCCCAAGAAAACCCCTTTACACAGCTGAGTCATGCAGAGCAGTTTGCTAACACGGCCCAAGAAAGCCCCCTTAAACAGATAAGCCACACAGAGCAAACTGCTCCTGAGGCTCAGCTTTTTAAAGGGGCTTTCTTGAGCAGCAAGCCCCAGGCTCAAAGCCATTTAAACCCCTGCTTTCTGTTCCCAACAGCTTTTGTCAGGGAGTGTAAAGTAGTGCTTTAAATGGGTTTCAGACATTTAATCCAAATAGCTGAGCCCCCTGCCGCTCAGCTGTTTTTCATGAAGAGCACAAAGCAGGTGTTTAAATCCCTGCTTTCTGCTCTTCATGAATCATCACAAACGGCATCAAAATTCATGAAAGTTCATGACAGCTCTTCTGTTCTTGAACATTGGTTTGCATACCATGAACCAGCCAGAATTCACGACAAACTTTAGTTCGTCAGCCAGTTCAGGCCCATCTCGAGTTGTGAAAATCTATTAAAATAGTTGTTAAAATCTATTAAAAGATACATTTTAAGTAAAAGGCAGGGGGAGGGGACAAGAACTTTCTAGCACTGTTTTGTCCTTTGAGAGGGCAGCCTGGCAGCAACCATGGGCAACCTGCTACCATGCAGCTTGCACAACTCGCGGATGCCTGGCTGCTTGCTACTGTTTAAAAGCTGCCTCTCCACGAAAACCAGTCTGGTGTAGTGCTTAGAGATTCTGACTAGGATCTGGGAGGCCCAAGTTCAAATCCCTACTACACCATGAAAATTGTGAGTGACCTTGGGCCAAATCACACACTGTCAGCCTACCTCACAATCAATGCTCCCTCTGAGCTGTGGAGTCATGTGAGCAAAAATTCTACTTTGTGAGCTACCGGTATTAAAGTTGTGAGTGAGCTATTTGGTTACTGCATAAATGAGTTCACTCTGGAGCCACCATTCCTGAGGGAAGACAAAAATATGTGAGCCAGAGGCTAAAAAAATGGTGAGCTAGCTCACACTAGCTCAACTTAGAGGGAACACTGCTCACAATGTTGTGAAGATAAAAAGGAGGAGAGGAGAATGATAGAAGATGTTTGTGGTCGCCATTGTGGAGAAAGGCATTATGGAGAAATTTAAAAAAATAGAGCTGAATATGGGAGGGGCACATGAAAGGTAGACTGATGTGTGGGTGCGAAGGAGAGAAGGAAGCAGAAAAAGATCAGGACATGGAAGCTGCCAGGAGGAAATAGTTTGGGAAGGGATATGGGGGGTGGGTGGAATTTGGTGCCCCTGCAAGTCCTTGCAAGTTCCCCACTGCACAACTGGGCCATAGTTTTTCCAAGCAGAATCTGCCAGGGGAGGGAAA
>NW_015167120.1:0-33675 GCF_001447785.1 Gekko japonicus | reverse complement strand
GGAAAGAGGGAAAGCTAAAAACAGGGGAGCAGATAAAGGAAGGTTGACTAGGAAGTGAAAAGGAGAGAAAGAAACAGGAAAAAGGAATAAACTATTATGGCTCTCAGGGAAAGGAAATAGTGTGGGGGGGGGGGGGAAATGAGATGCCCCATAAGTCTTTTTGAGTAGAATCATAACATCATAGAGTTGGAAGGTACCTCCAGGGTCATCTAGTCCACCCCCCTGCACAATGCAGGATCCCTGGCCAAAATGGCCTGGTGAAAAATTGCTTCCTGACCCAAAAGTGTCAGTCAGCATTTCCCTGGGCATGTAAGAAAGGGCCACAAGAACTAAGCACTGATGAACCCTTCCTGCCCTCTCTCTCATGTTCTGCCTAAATTCACACAATCAGCATTGCTGTCAGATGGTCATCTAGGCTCTGTTTGAAAACCTCCAAAGAAGGAGAGCCCACTTGTTTACATCTATATGATTTTAAAAAGTAGAAGCATTTGCCAAAAAGAATGGTTGGGCTGTGTATGTATGTGTGCCTATTTGAATGAAACTAACAAGGATTATTGTTCCAGATGTAGAAAAAAGATGGGATAATGGAAATATCCTGCTATTTTCTAACAAAGATCTGAAAAGACAAACATTATTCCTTAACAACCGATGAGAAAGTAAAAAAAGGAAGACAAATTTAAAGGCTGTTAAATTAGTAATCTTGTTAAAGAATATTCCAGTGTGATCTGAGCTAGTAGCAGGCCCAGGGATTGTTACTATAATAGGATTAGCTTCCTATAATGGCTGTGTGTATTACAGCAGGAGAGTTCCTGCCATGTGGTTAAATTTTATCTTTGATAATGAGATAAGAAGATTAGGAATGCAGTAGTCTCCTTAATAAGTGACAGGGACTTTGGTGTTTTCCAATTTGTTCTGCTTAGCCTATTTCCTCTGCAGACCCCATGAAGAAGATCTCCAGGTTAATTAATAGTCGAACCTGTTCCCTATGGTACTAATTGGTTATGGATAATTGGTTATGGATAAACCCCCAAAACCCTTATCTCATAAGATACAAAAGGACAGAAGAGTAAAAGACCAAGTTCTGCCAAACATTTGCTGGGTTGATTCTTATCAACAATAGACTACAGAATGTTCTAGGACACAGAAACAATTGCTATCATATCAACCACTTCAGTCGTATTAATGTGAATTCTTTAAGAGGCTATCCAATAGGCTTAACAATGGTGGGGCAAAACCTCCTTGGCTTAAAGATTGGAGCAATATCCATATATTGCTTTTGCTTAATCTGGACAACAAAAATGTGCTGAGAAATGGTATCCACCAATACCATCCCTCTATGCTGGTCAATATGTGGGGTTCTGATGAGCAGAGTTCTTTTCCCAGCCATTTGAACTAGTTAGCTTGCATTGTCTAGTGTGGTAAATTCCCTGTATTCACTGATGCCCTAGGGAACTTGCTTAATTCAATAGGTAGAAACTATGTACAGGCTAATAAGTCCTAATTAAGACACAATCTGCAGTGTGAAACAGGCAAAAATGAACTTTTATCTAGTCACCGGCAACCAGATTCTTCTAGCCAATTTAAGAAAAACCCTGAGGAATTTCACATTACCCTTTTTAAGCTGGTTTGAAGCCGTTTTTGATCCATCGTGGAGTAAACCAGTATAGGGCTGCCATTTCACACATGGCTTTCCCCTACCAGTAAACAGCTGGATCTGAAGCGGTTTGCCATTTCAGACTGCACTGCTTTTCCCCACATTTTCCTCCTGTTTTTCGCTTACGCAGGCGATCTTCAGTGTTTTTTTTAAACGTTCGCTTTAGAGCGCTATAGCGCTATAACACAACACTCCAGGCATTCCAAAGATGTTGCTATCATGCTGTTTTGCTGTTGTGCTATAGCACTATAGTGCTCTAAAGCGAACAAAAAAAAAAGCCGGAGATCGCCTGCGTGGGCAAAAAACGGCGGAAAAAAACTTTTGGATCCGGGAGAAGAAACTGAAGACTACTTGGAAGTGGCTTACAGGTAAAATGGTTCAGCCTCGTTTCCTGAACAGGACAGAAGCATTTGTGTGTGAAAGTACAAATATATTCTGGTAGGGAACCGGTTCTGAAATGGTTTTGTCTTCCCTCAAAATTCTCACCTGGCCTTGAAGGGACCAGCTAATTCCACACAGCTGTACGACTGGAGGGTGAACAGTTCAGCTTTAACCAAAAAATGGCTGTCTCTGATACAAAAGGGAGCTTTTTAAAGCATATTAACTTCAGCCCCACTCCAACTGACCATTTCAGAACAGCAAAAGCTCATGTCTTCTATTTGTACAGATATACTGCCAGTGAGTTAATGAATGCTGACTGAGAGTGGGATCCTTTCTACCAGCTCTAGATCTGATAAGTTACTTGTCAAGACTAAAGGAAACAAATTCAGACTGCTAGAAGTCTTTCAATATGAGTTCATGTTTCAGTTTTGCGTGTCTTCTAGGAATTGCTAAGGCATTTTCTTTTTTCAGGAATAAAGAGTCCAGCAGAAAATTAGAATCACTGGAGAAGTTCACAGATGATTGGAAACTACTGCAGATTTCCCCAGGATTCCCATATGGCTGGCAGCAATCAGATGAATTGACTGAACATTTCAGGGTTGATGCATCTTACAGAGCAGTAATTCTAAGAGTGCTATCCTGAAAGTAAGCCCCAATGAACAGACATGAATAAAATTCTGAGTAGACCTGCTTAAGAAGAATCTCTTAGAATATCATCTAACAGAGTTGCTAGTGAATTTCAACCAAGGTGAAAATTTGAGGCACCTATGGAAGTTCCTGCATGTATTAAAAACATTTCAATAAGTGTTGAGAAGTTTCTCATGAGCAATATATACATTCCTACATACAGCTCCATAGGTGTATGCTCGTATGAACTTCTGAAGGATCCATTTCCTTGAAGCCAGGTTATCCTTGGAATCTCTGACAGGGTTCAAAACTTAGGCCGCGGTCGCATGGTCATTTTGTTCGAGTTTCACTGCTGTTTCCTCCCGCTTTTAAAATTGCTGACCAGATGGGCTAATCCGCCTCCTGCGCCGAAGCGAGCTCACTACCAAAATGCTCCCGGTTCTCTCCCGCATTTTCTTGCACCAGGAAAATCAAGTACTTTCCAGGTATTTGCACTTTGAATTCGCAGTTATGCTGATCTGGACAGCCATCTCTCGCAATGATTGCGATTAGGCTCATCTGACCATTTTTCATGCAATGGGTTTTTTTTCTCCAGCTTCCACCTTTGAGTGCATGAGCACTCCCTCGCTGAAAAAATTCTACGTTTAAATGTTCAAGCGCACCTCCAGTGCAGAGCTTGTGATCCTGCCCACCCCAGGAGTCCCCGATGTGGTGTTAGGAGGGAGGGAGGGAGCCCCCGGTGCCGGGGAGCAGAAGACAGCATAGAAAGTTGCTGGGGGAGAAAGCCGGAAGACGGGGAAGGAAGTGCTGGGCGGGCTGGCAGGTGAGCAGGCTGTGGAGCCCGCCCCAGGAGTCCCTGAAGCTGCAGCGGCGGGAGGGAGCCCCCAGCGCTGGGGAGTGCGCCCAGCTTGCCAGCAGTGTCAGAAGGCAGAACCCCCCTCCCCGGGCCTGACTTTTATTTGCCCCGTTTATTGAGACGTAGTAAGTTTTTCAAACCAGTCCTCAGCACACACAAAAGGGATGGGACAAAGCAGCAACCCTTCAAACAGGAGCCTCTCGGAAAAGAAACTGCTCCAGAAAGGCAATAGACACCCACCCACCCCCATGCACATTTCTCCCACTTGGCCACCCTTCTCTGTTCCCACCAGCTGGACAAGACAGGCACAGCAGCAGCAGCAGCAGCACTCACATTATGGAAGATCGCAAGTCACTGGCGGCAGGAGGGAGGGAGGGAGCTCCTGGTGCCAGGGAGCATGCCCAGCTTGCCAGCAGTGTCAAGCAGGTGGTGGCATGGAAATTTGCTGGGGGGAAGGTGGGCGAGTGGGGAAGGAAGTGCCGGGTGGGCTGGCAGGCGAGCGGGCAGTGGAGAGACAGGCTGGCTGCATCTAGACAGTGCCCAGAGCCTCCTTGCGCAATGCTTGCGGTTCAGGGAGGGATGTGTGAACACCCCAACCCGAAAAAAAATATTCCCAATTAAATTTATATCAGGGACAAATCGCAATTGCCTTGCCGTGTGACCACAGGTTTACATTTAACAATGCTAGGATAATGGTGGAAGGATCACAGCCAGAGCTTGATATATGTTCAGCCAGGTTCTTGCGTGCATTCATGAATTCTGTTTTCACCATACGATCTGATTCAAACCCAATGTTCATATTATTTGATGTGAGGCTGATAAAGGTTAACTATTCATTTCAGTACCGCTCTGTAGTTTTGCCATGTCCAATGTTCCATTACATAATCTTCCAAAAATGTATTGTAAATCTCTGCTAACTTTGTTCCTGTGAATGTATACAGGTTGACATTTCAATGTGTACTTATAGGTTTTGTATAGATCAAGATGGGTAGTCGTGCCCTAACCTGAATAGCCCAGGCAAGTCTGATCTTGTCAGATCTCGGGAGCTAAGCAGGGCCGTGTTGCGCGCTGCGCTTCAGACAGCCTGAGTGCCAGTAGAAGTTGTCAGCCAGCCACCAGGACTAATGCAGCCTCACCAACTCACCAGCCACACTCCAGCACACAGCAGCTCTGTATAGCACCACACAACACAGTCCAGTGGTGAACTATTTACAGCTTTATTCACAAAATATACAATCCTTGGACAAAATGCTTCGCCAGTAACCATCATTTAGAGAAGAAGATACCTGGACTGCACTTGTCCACATATATACAATATTGTAGCCAATCAGCTTAGAGCTGAGTCATTGTCTCTGGCCTCACACCATAATCTGGTCCAAACCGGCCAGTACAGGTTTCCAGCAGTCTCACTGCTGACAGCTAGATCATTATGATCTGACAGCTGATATTAACAGCACAACAGGCTGACCCTGGCAAGTACTTGGAAGGGCGGCCTTCAAGGAATGCCAAGGCCAGCCCACCTCTCTGAAACATCCTAGCCCCACTAGGGGTTGCCAGAAGTCACCATCATTTCCAGGCTCACAAGCACACACACACAATACTCACAAAAATAGTTTAAAAAAAGATGGGTAGCCGCGTTTGTCAGTTTGTAAAAGTAAAAAATAGCAAGGGTCCAGAAGCATCTTAAAGACTAACAAAATTTGTGGCAGGCTATGAGCTCACTTCTTCAGATAGGTTTTGTATGTGTTTGCTACATGTCACTATATATACTTTCATAATGATATATAGCCAGAGAGAACTCCCCCGCACACAAATTCCAGGAAAGCAAATTAATTGGATGAAAAGAATGCATATGCTGATCCGTAAAATGGTCACCTCAGGCATGGACAGCTTGCATTGGAATGATGTATTCTGGGGACAATTTGTACATGGGAGGAATTAAAAAGTATCAATTAGGAAATACTGAGCTAGCATCATCCCCCCCCCCCCCCCCCACCCCCCCCCCCCCTCCCGGGAGTCTCTACGCGCGTGCCTCGCCCCCCCCCCCCCCCGGTCAATGCTCCCTCTAAGCTGTGGAGTCTTGTGAGCAAAAATTCTACTTTGTGAGCTACTGACATTTAATTTGTGAGCAAGCGTTTTGGCTACTGCATAAATTAGTTTGCTCTGGAGCCATCCTTCCTGAGCTAAGACAAAAATGTGTGAGTCAGAGGCTAAAACACTGTGAGCTAGTTCACACTAACTCAGCTTAGAGGAAACACTGCCCCCCATATAATCTTTAAAAGTGATGAATGTTGTGAAGCCATAGGGAATTACATGGAATCCAGAGGTTCATATGTGTAAACCAATATTTGAAATTGATTAGTGGCTTGAAAAGTTGCATTCATTTTAGCTGTACTTTTGATTCCTCCCCTCCTGAATATGAGTCTAAAGGTTCACCAGGATTCAGTCCTGCAACCTGGTTTGAAACCCAAAGAACACGTGAAAAGGGCTTGTGAGCATCTGAGGATGGCTCCCTCCACTCCTCATAACCTGCTTCCTTTACCTTTCTGTGGCTCCCAGGCAGACTTAAAGTCTAGCATCTGCTTTATATATTTTCTCTCATTTAAGATCAGTATACCCTGACTTTTGATCCATATCTTCAAGGGGGTTTACAGAAATACTAAGCATTAATAAAATACAATATAAAATTATATCAAACCAAACATTAAAATTCAAGTAGTAGCGGCTAGAAGTAGCTAAACTAAATCTCAATCAAACATCATTAAAAATCTGGACAAACAAAAATGTTTTAATATAACACCTAGAGGTCATTATACGTGGTGTGCCAGTGTAGAATAGTGGTTAGAGTGCCAGACAAGGATCTTGGAGATCCAGGTATGAATCCCCATTGTGCCTTGGAAACTTGCTAGGTTATGTTGGACCACCCTCTCTTTGTCTCTCAGCTTTACCTATCTCACTGAGCTGTAGTTGTAAGGCTAAAATGAAAGAGAGGAAGAGATATTGTAAGCCACTTTAGGTCTCCATTGGGGGAAAAGCGGGCTATAAATATCTATTTTAAAAGGTGCTGGTTGCACAGGTAAGGGGAGGGAATTCCATAGATGGGGCAGAACAGAAAAGACATGATCAGTGCTAGCTACCTCATTTCAGAAGGAGAGATCAACCAAAGCAGAACCTCTTATAATAATATGTTTATATAGCAGCAAGTAGTCATTCCAGACTGTCTAAGACATTAGAAGTCTAAAAAATATTATAGCAACTATTCACCTTTCTTCCTACTCTCAAGGGGGCCAACATCTCCTAAGCTTTGTTTTTATTCATAGAGATAAATTTACATTTTGCAGTAGTTAGCATACCATCGATTAATTACCTTGCAGTAAGCAGTGATTTAAAATTAAGAATTCCTAGCTAATTGCAACATAAGTAATAAGCGAGGGTGCTTTTTTCTCAAGGTAGAAGCATTTCATAATGAGATTTGGGGCTGCTCTGTAGTGATAACTATCAGCATGCCATTTAGAAAGCATGAGAGACTCTCATAGTTTTTACCTTATCATTCTGAAAACAGGCAAAGGCGGGCTTAATGGAGCTTGTAAGTAAACTCGAGGCTTGCTGTTTGCCAACTGCTTCAGCATATTTTGCAGCTGTTGATGACAAGTGAAAAATAAATCTGTGTCTGAGCTGGGCTCAGGGTATGCTGGATTTCTAGACACACACTCAAAATTCATTGCAACATAATTCTGTTTGTATCTACAATTTGGGGCTAGGACAAGGAATGCCTTGCAGTTAAGTCTCTCGGAGCTGGAGCTGGGAAACAAGCTGCCATCTATCACTGGCTCTACCTTCGATTTCTTCACCAGTTTGGGCAACAAAAGGAAACCAAAGTCATACAATCCAACCCAGTATAAAGGACTACACAAGGTACAAAAGTCAAGTTTCCTGCTCCAGTTGCCATTTTAACATATGTTGCTTCTACATGGTGATTATTCACTGTGGAGCTCTCATAGTCACTGTGAATGCAGAATAGGGTTGTGCATTCTAGAATTCCTGAGGTAAACATATACAAAAAAAATCACTGATTCAGGTCATTGTCATGATTTTCTGGAATGGTTACACAAATTCAGGATTTTTAGGCATTACAATAAATGCTCCCTGAAAAAAATCCACATAGTTTTTCATGCTCAGGTGCTTACTATCATCAACAGCAGGCAGCTTATTTTTCTTTGATTCTCTGAATTTCCCAGGCAGTGGCCCAGGGAAGTCTGCTACTGGCTCACTCCTTCTCCCTCCTTCCCTCCTTTGTGGAGACAGGGCCCTTTCCCCCCTCTTCATGTACTATGGCTGGGGTACCTTGTTCAGTGGACTGTAGAATTGGACCCCCCTGGTCAAAACCTGGTGGGTCTTTAGTGGACATGCAGCACTGGTTCCCATGCAATTTTGGTGTCATTTGATTGGGGGTCCACCCCCACAAAGTCCCCCATAGGGAATAATGGCAGAGCTGCCATGGTTGGACCACCTGGTCCTGAAGGCCCGTCTGAGCATTCCATCTCAACCCAGCTTAGGTGGTGAGCGTATTTTTGCTTGCCCGCGGAGCTTAATGGACCCGGAGCGGTTCCAGAGGGCTCTGCGGGATCCGAGGCCCCCTGGCGGCTCATTGGATGAGCTAGTGGAGGACTGGAATGTCCGACTCTCCATGGCCATCGATGAGATCGCTCCCAGGCATCCTCTCTGTACTCGTGTTAGGCGTACCCCCTGGTATACCCAGGGGCTGTGGTCGCTGAAATGGGAACTTAGACAATTAGAGAGACGGTGGCATCGCGCTCGTGACAAAGCAACAATTCGGAATTTGACAACCTTTGACAACCTTGCCTCAGGACAAGCAAAATGTTAGGGAATTGGATCTTGGCGGTGAGGCTTTTGCGAGCTTTTTCGCAGATAAGGTCCTGGGGCTCCGCCGCTACCTCCCCGCCACAATTGAGACAGTGAGTGAGTTCGAGGCCCCTTGCACATCTTCGGACCCGAGTTTAGAGTGTTTTGATCTGCTCAGCCTGGACGAAGTGGACAGATTGCTCGTTTCTGTGCACCCAACTACATGCAACCTTGATCCGTGCTCCTCGTGGCTCATTAAAGCGAGCCCTGGGGGGTTGCGAGGCGCCGTGCGGGATATTATCAACATGTCCCTCTCTGAGGGGCGTTTCCCGACGGCGCTCAAGGAGCGATGGTCCGTTCTCTCCTAAAAAAAACCATCTCTGGACCCGGCCGAATTGGTCAACTATCGGCCAGTGTCCAATTTGCCCTATTTGGGCAAACTTATAGAGAGGGCAGTGGCGTTACAGTTACAGTGCTTTCTGGAGGATACTTCAGTCTTAGATCCCTTCCAGTCCGGCTTCCGCCCAGGTCATGGGACCGAGACGGCTTTGGTCGCCCTAACTGACGATCTCCGGAGACATCTGGATTGAGGCGGTGTGGCGACGCTGGTGTTGTTGGACTAGTCAGCAGCGTTTGACACTGTCGACCACCAGCTGCTGACCCATCGCCTCGGCGACGTTGGGATTCAGGGGCTGGCCCTTCAATGGTTTGCCTCTTTCCTGCAAGGTCGGGGACAAAGGGTGGTTCTTGGGGATCAGCGTTCCCAGAGATATCCCCTTGAATGTGGGGTACCACAGGGAGCAGTGCTGTCCCCGATGCTATTTAACATCTATATGCGCCCCCTTGCCCAGATTATCCGGAGTTATGGGCTGGGTTGTCACCAGTAAGCTGATGACACCCAGCTCTATCTGATGTTGGGTGGCCGGTCGGACTTGGGCCCCGATGACCTGCATCGGGCACTTGAAGCTGTGGCTGGTTGGCTCCAGCTGAGCCGATTGAAACTAAACCCGGCGAAGATGGAGGTTGTGGGTCTTAGTCGGGCCGGGACAGGATTGGGGCTCCCTCTCCCGACCTTCGATGGGGTACCTTTGGTGCCAGCGTCTGGGGTTCGGAGTTTGGGAGTGCACCTGGATTCTGCTCTAACAATGGAGGCCCAGGTGGCAGCCACTGTCAAGTCCGCCTTTTTCCATCTGCGGTGGGCTCGGCAGTTGGCCCCCTACCTGGACCGAGATGACTTGGCCACAGTGATCCATGCGACGGTCACCTCGAGACTAGACCACTGCAACGCTCTCTACATGGGGCTGCCTTTGTCACAAATCCGGAGGCTGTAACTGGTGCAGAATGCTGCGGCCAGGCTGTTAATGGGTCTCTCTAGAAGGGACCACATAAAGCCTGTGCTGAAAGTGCTGCACTGGTTGCCAATAGCATACCGGATTCGCTTCAAAGTGCTGGTTCTCACCTATAAAGCCCTATATGGTCTGGGTCCAACCTACCTGAGGGACCTCCTTTCCCCGTAGATTCCCCCAAGAGCACTGCGGTCTGGAGCCCAAAACCTGTTAACCATCCCGGGCCCTAGGGATGCAAGATTGGCCGCCACAAGGGCCAGGGCCTTTTCGGTAGTGGCCCCTACCTGGTGGAATGAGCTCCGTGGGAGATTTTATAATTAAGATATACTGTTATTTGTATTGTGGTTTTATTGTCGCAAGACTATCTTGCCCTGTAAGCCGCCCTGAGCCCTACAGGGGAGGGCGGGGTATAAATTTGAATAATAAATAAATAAATAAGCGGGGTATAAATTTGAATAATAAATAAATAAATAAATAAATAAATAAATAAATAATTTTTTTCTCCTTCCCTTGTTTTTGTGAGGGTGGGGCTATTTTCCAAGGCAACTGTTTTCCTGCCAGTCCATGGTCTGCATGTAGGATGGCTGGGGCACCTTGTTCAAGGGCCCATAGAATTGGACCCCTTGGTCCAATTTGTTTGAAACTTCGGGGGTGTTTAGATTAGAGGGAGAGCTGTGTTCTGTGTAAACCTGTTGCCATTATCTTTAAAAACAACTGCCCAAGAACCTTGAATTAATTTCCTATTGAAAATAATGGTCCTGAAAATCTGGAACTTGGGAGAAATGTTTCTCCCCTGAATTCCAGATCTGAAATTATAACTTTTTTTCTCTATGTACACCCCTAATGCAGAGGCAGTTGCTGCAGCAATGGAAAGCACACATATATTTTCCCTGCACTTCCCTTGACCCAGCCCTCTGCAAACACCATTTCTATTCCAATCCCCACTAGAGGGCTTTTTCTGGCCTTTATTTATAAGAAACTGACATAGCATTAAGTTACAATTACAGATCTTAAGATATAGTGATGTAGCAATGAAGTGTGGGTGAGGTATGATGCAAAGATACAGGGTAATAAGGCAAGGAAAATGGCATTGCTGTGGATGAAGTTGCAAAAATGCACACCTTTCCATCCACACAGTGTGCAAGAAGCTTTAACCATGGTGCTTCCTGAAAGTTTGCTCCTAATCAGATTTGGGAAATATTTCTGTAAAGCAGGGGAAAACATCAAAAATGGAGATTTAGGGAACAACATTGCTCAAACTTACTTCAGTTTTGATACAAAAGCAGAACAGAACCTCCATGTAGAAGCAGCCATAGTTGGTTACATGATTCTGGTCTGTCGGTGGTCCCATTTGGGAGCCAAGGCAAATCTAGTTTCAAATTTGTAAAGAATTTGTAATGACAGTCTATATATGGGATGTAAGAAGGAGGAAGATTGCATTCCCTCATAAAATGATAGCAGTATTACAGCGACCTTCAAGGTTATGGCACAACATTTAATTGATTTTGATTTAATTAGTTGCAACAAAATCAAATTAATGGTGACTGGGAGCTAAATCCCTCCCCCTTCACGCTATATTTCCAAAAACTGTTAAATTTTATCTCGATTACAAAAGATGCCACTGTAATTCTTTTCTGTGTATTGCTGTTAAATTTATGGAGTGACGAATAATGTTTTAAGAAATAAGTGCTATTAGGTAAGTTTCCCCCACATTTATCCTAGGTGATTTGTTTACCACAGGCTTCTTGGCCTTTTCCCCTTTACCTTGAATACAGACTGTAACCAAAAGATGTTTTGTGTCATTTTCTTGTAAACCAGTGGGCCACCATACTCCATTTTGTGAGGGCAACAATGGAAATACCATGTAGGATTTTTAACATGCACTGCAGGGGTGGCAGCCTACCAGCAAATTGTGCTAGGTCTGTGAATTCTAAGATATATAAAAATGTAAGGAACTACTTTGTACTGAGTTGCTTTATACATGTCTGCTACAATCTTGCTCTGAATCTGGATGTGGCTCTCCAAAGTCTCAGGCAAAGGTGTTCCACTGCTCTGTTATCTGACCTGATGATTTAAATGGAGATGCTGGATACTGAACTGGGTGGTTGCTGCTGAGCAAAGGTACACAAAAGTCATATCTTGGGAATTTATTCTTAAGAAAAGTCCCTTTCCTTAATTGTAAGAAGGGAGAAACATTTGTCACCATTCTTTTGAAGTATAAGTTCCTCCAGTGTTACACATGGTGTGTAGGAGAAGCAGCTGAGGGTATTTAGCCCTCAGTACACTCTTCACCTCCACACATTTGCCTGAAGATGCAGTTTCTGCTTTCTCCCTCCCATGGTGGAACTGTGTGTTTAGGTCAGTTGCTTGGGGGTGGTGGTAATTTCTTGCCTGTGAATAACAAGTTTTCCATCCACTGCTCCAGGTTGGTGAGAGACTGAGGTTTCTTCCATTCATTCTGCTCTGCCTGCATCAGAAGACTCTAGAGGTTTCAGTGTTGGCAGAGTAATTAGCACAGCAATGGTTAATTACCTAAAGGTTTATTTAGGAACTAATACACTTGATAGTAAAGGGAAGACAGAGAGATAGGGACCTAACTGCATTTCTAGCTGAGAGACAGGGTAAGATGAAGACCATTTCTGCACACATGCAAACCATTGCATTGGCTTTCTTAAATCATCCCACAAGATCCTGCATGCCAGGATTTGAGCTGCATGTTCATCCCTCTTGCCCCACATTTTCTGACTCCTGGATTTCTGAGAAGTTTCTTTTTGCCTCGAAACTTAACTTGCAGTTTCCAAGTGTGGAATTCCCGAAATCGGATTTTGTTCCCCACCAGCGTTTTGTGGCATCAGTGTCACATGCGCACCCCACCCCTTGTCCCCAAGTCCCCCAAATTACAGACTGATTTTAAGCATAGTTTTGATTGCATTATGACACTGATTTTTTAAACTTAATAATATTTCTGCATTATAACACAAGGACAAAATGAGCAGTGAGGTTTAATGTAGCTTTCTCCATGAAATCAACTGTCCATGAAGTTCCTTTCCTTTCCTTTTTTTGTGTGGGTAGGTTTGTCACATTGTGCTCTTCATTCTCTCCTCCCCTTCCTCTTCTCCTGTAGCTCCCGGTGTGTTTTCAATGACAATTCAGTCTTCTGAAAATAATGGAATTATATCATTGATTTGATAATCATGGAAACTCAACATGTGCAGTGTTTCCATTTAGTGTGCTTCCTTATTATTGATAACACAGTTACGAACTGGTTTGTTATCCAGTTTGATGATTGTGAATGGAATATTATTTTCATTAGGATTTTGTGGGAATCTTTACCAGCCATTTTCTTAGTTGGTGACTAAGGAGGAGTGGGAGACCTTTGAAATGGCAGCAACCATGCTGTTCCCCACAATACATCCAGCCTTTTTAAACAATGTTATAATGTTACTGCACATGCACACAAAAAAAGGAGGTTCCATTCCTGAGGAAGTACATGATGACACATTTGGCATGCTCCATAATTATTTAATAACACTGTTACGAATTGGGGTGTCCAGTTCAATGATCGCCAGCCACGGAAGCAGTCGTGCTGTTCCCCACGATACACCCAGCCTTTTAAAAGCAATATTATGATGTTACTGCACATGCACAAAAGAAGGCAGTTCCATTGCTGACAAAGTACATGACGACACAGCCACACAACCCCTTTTCAAAGGAAGTGCCGAACATATGGGGAGGGTCAGATCCTAATTTTTTCAAAAAAAATATCCCTGAAATAAGTGCCCTTTTGCAGAAGGGGTGCTGCAAAGTCCGAACATCAGCTGGGGATTCAACTTGCTGGGAAACAGCAGCAACACTGAAGTGCAGAAAAGGTCTAAGTGTGGCATTTCTGAGAGGAAGAAGGAAATTGCCCTAACAGTAACAATCTAGAGACAGACAAAGAGTGACACTTAACAGGAGAGCAGGTCCTGGCCTTACTATCCTATTGAACTGTCTTCTTGCTGCCCCCCTTCCAGGTCTTCTTCTCTTCTGTGCACACCAGACATTGTCTTTTCCAACATTCAGGTCAGACTTAGGATGGTGGTCATTGTTATGGATATTGATGTCACAACAGTTCAGCTGGAGTACATAGAGATGGGGGGAGCATAGACAGGACAGAGCTTGCTCCTTCAGACCAGCATAAAAACATAAGAACATAAGAGATGCCAATGTTGGATCAGGCCTAAGGCCCATCCAGTCCAACACTCTGTATCACACAGTGGCCAGAAATACCAGTGCCATCAGGAGGTCCACCAGTGGGGCCACCAGCATGGCACAGAGCAAAGTGCTTCAAACCTTGGGATACAGGGAGTGCTTAACATGGCTGATGTCTAGGAGGATATGCCCTTGTAGTCCCATCTGTTCACTGCACAGAGTTTGTGAGGCCAGAGGGGACTGTAATGTGATAAACTCAGGGGGAGGGACATTGGTTGGACATCAGCATTCCCAGACTGTTAGGACTGATCAACACCTGACTGTGTGAAAGACGCAGCCTCCCTCTGTCCCTTCCTCAGGGTTCAAAGACAAGACAGAAATTATTAGTCACAGGACAGCTTATTATTATAGCTGTGTCACCCTGTTTAAAATTTAAACTCCAACCTGTTGTGTCATGGCATCTGTGGCAGAACAGTCCTACTCTGGCCTGCAGGCCCTGTTCCACCCCATCCTCCTGGGTTTTCCCAACACCTGGAGGAGCTTTTCTCCCTCTCAGCTCAACTTCTGCCATCACCTGAACTTTGTAGGAATCACCCACTGGGAGGGTCAGGACTCCCAGCTTACTTTCCACGTTTTGAGGCCTTGCCTCTGTGTCTCCCACTACCCAGAATCTGGTTACTATGGGAAAGTTTTCTGCCTTTTGCAACACTAGGGGAGTAGTCACTTGCCTGCTGATTGCCTTCCCCTTCCTCCTGGTGCTCCTTTTAGCTGCCCTGAGCCTGCCTCGGCAGGGAGGGCGGGGTATAAATAGAATAAATAAATAAATAAATAGCATGCCCAAGGTGGTGGAGGTCTATGTGGCACAGAGAACCACTACCAGGATCAAAAGTTATAAAGCATTTATTAAAAAGAAAATGTTAGCAGGCATACTTTTAGCACAGCACCAGATTGAGCAAGGGATTCAAAAGAAAATGCAGTTCCTCTGTCCCTCCCTCTATGCATGCCCTATCTGTTGTTAAATATAAGGCAGAAATATAAGGTCGTTTCCTTTTTTTTTTTAGTTTTAATTCCTCCAAATCTGTTTC
Organism: Gekko japonicus; assembly: GCF_001447785.1. NCBI lineage: Eukaryota > Metazoa > Chordata > Lepidosauria > Squamata > Gekkonidae > Gekko > Gekko japonicus. The sequence continues at coordinate 18,672 of NW_015167120.1, read as the reverse complement.
CTGCTTGGGGGGGGGGGGGGGCTTGACAATTCCATTGTCTAGACCTATTAGCATTTGTATGAAGGTGGGCTGAGGTAAGTGTGGAAAGCAATTGAACTGACTTCCTACATTCCTGCCTGTTCTCTGCCGGGGGGGGGGGGACTTTTAAAACCCAGAGTGAAGGTTTTGCTCATTTCATACCTTCAAAGAAAAAAATGCATCTTTCTGGTTATCCGAGGCAATGCATATTCTGCCTTTCTCCTATTCAAATAACACTCCAGGCTACTGATCAATAACAGAAAGCAAACTTAGGCACATGTTATTTGTTTAGCGGCCTCTAGCAAGCTCCCTGGTATTTCCTGATGATACCATCAGACAGTGCAAGCCACCCTCTGGAGACTCTGGGCAAGCATTTGCAATCTTTGGCCAATGATCTTGGCCAATGCACTTGAAGATCCTTACTCCCTCAGCTGCCATTCAGGACAAATGGGCCATTAAGTGTGCTGGTCCTGGTGGGCTGGGCCATTAAGTGTATTTGGTCTGGTGTGTTGGGCCTCCACCTGGGCCAGGCCAGCCATCTGGCAAAACGGCTGTGTATGGTCCACCTGAGCTTTGCATGGTGTGGGGGAAGTAGCATCCAAGCCCTACATGAGGCAAGGCAATTGGCCCCCAGCCAATTGAGGGAATGGCAGGCAGAGTTTGGGAGGGCAGGGTAGGCCAGGGGTGGAGTCCTTTTTCAGGACCCATTTACACACCCAGTCCATCCCTGCTGCCATTGGTGGTAGCCTGCTTTTGCAGAATGCTGTGAATGTTTAAGTATTTGAATGGATACTTTTATACATGTGATCTTATGTTGGGTAGGAAGAGGAAAATGAAAGAATATGGAATATGTCACTAGTTGCAGTGTCAATGTGTTAGAGTAAATTCAGTGGGGAGAGAGCTCTGAGTCTAAGGACGTATGATTAATTTATATAAGGTAGGCAAACAGAAAAGGCTGGGAAAGATTCAAGATAGGCAGTAAGTTCAAATGAAATAACCATATTAAAAAAACACACCAGAAACAAAGGTCTAGGATAGTTTCAGAAGGTAGCTTTGTTGGTCTGGAGTAGAAGAGTTAGATCTCTCCCATCATCTGACTAGGATATAAGGACTCAGATCTCCAGTTCTATTCTAATGAGTCTGGTGAAGGGAACTTGGACTCTTGAAAACTTACACCCTGAAACTCTAGCTGGACTCTAAGATGCTGCTAGACTCAGATGTAAAAGATCTAGGAGATAGTCAAGTTCAGGATGCAGTTTAGCTCAGGAGCCCTGGACAAAGATCAGCTCCCCAGAAGTCTCTGGGAGGCTGAGGCCCATTAAAAGAAGAGCAACCAAATGACATCTAGATGTGGTTAATATTTTCAGAGCTTTAGGGAAGGACTTTTGAGTCATTCCTCATAAACAGGCTGCAGCTATGGTTTGTGAAGTGAAGGATTTCTGAGGCCCTTGGGCACACTAAAAACTGGAGAATGTATCATGTCAGCCTACCAGTAGAAAATAAATGGTACTAGACTTTTTTTCTCCATAGATTCCCCCCCCGTGTGTATGTATCTTTATACATCTATATCACTAACAATGAATAAAAGTTGCATTATTTATACAATATGAATATAAATATCTTAAGTAATATAAAATTATTGGTTTCAAGAACAAAATAGTTAAGTGTACTCTATGTAAGAGAAGCAAAACTGTGAGTGAATTTGGAAATTATTTATTTGTTTTTGCTGCCCCATAGAGATCTGTTCACTGCATTATTTGGTCAGTAATGCTGATGCTACCCCTTAATATACCAGCATTAATTACATCTTTTATATAATTAAATTAGCATGATGTACCCCTTCGCAACAATTTCATATGCTGAATGTTTACTTTAAATGAACACTTGGATGGTGAACTTTGAGATTTACCCTGATCCTCATGACCACTCTTTTGGATGGAACTGAAGGTCAAGCTAGATATTAGATCTTGCAAGCTTGAGGTATTTACAGAAGAAGTGGTCACCTTATAAAGATGTAGCATTGATGGCAAAGTGATGACTTTGCTATGTCCAATATCTTTAATTTAAGTCCCACTTTTCTCCTGAATGGGAACCCAAAGCAGCTTATATCATTATCTTCCATTTTTATCTTCTGAACAATGTGGTGAGATAGGTTAGGCTGAGAGTGTGTATTGGCCGACATTCATACAGCAAGCTACCATGGCAAAGTGGAGAGTCAGTCAATCACTCTAACCACTACACTATACTGGCTATCCTAATAACATAAAACTCACGTCATACCCATTCCTGTGTACACGTGATACTAAGTCAGCTATTCATCCAATCTTGCTGCATAATGAGAAATGAGAAAGACCTTGACTAGACGATCCCATTTAATCATCAGCCCATTCTTTTGCTGAGATCAAGCAGAGGAGGCCATGTGGGAAAACATCTTAGGCAGCCATTGTGAGATAAATCAGATGCATTCACTGTGGCTGAATTTGTTTCATTTTGATTTACTGGGCTATGAAATGAGAGATAATACAGCATTGTGCCATCAATTAACAAAATGTTTCATTATCTTTGAAAGGACTAATTATATGTATATTGGAGAGTTATATCACCTTTGGTTTTTGTTGGAGAGATTATTGCTTCTCTCCAAGCTTCCAGACACATTTCAAAACACAATGAACAGAAAGGAAACACCTCATATACTCAGCCTACATAATTGACTGGAAAATTTCTTATTTTTTGTTTTATGTATTTATGATATGCTCATAGCTGTGATGTATTGGATCATATAATTGTAAGGCTGGAAGGGGACATGAAGGACATATTGACTAAATCCCTCAATTGAGGCTGGAATACATCATCCACACCCGAAGTGTAATAATATACTATGCAGCAGAATCTATAGCATTGTGGCTTCTAACACTGATTGGTTCCGCTGAAATGTTCACCTCTTCAGGCAACGAAATGGACAGACTGTTGCAGTTCAGATTCTACAGTAAAATGTCAGCATTTGACAAAGTTTCTCATGATATCCTTGAGGATAAGCTGGTTAAGTGTGGGCTGGATGGTGCAACCGTTGGATGGATTCATGGTTGGTTGAAAACTCGTACCCAACGAGTGCTTGTAAATGGCTCTGTGTCTACATGGAGGGAAGTCTCGAGTGGAGTGCCACAGGGCTCGGTCCTGGGTCCAGTATTATTCAATGTTTTTATGATCTGGAGGAAGACATAGAGGGGATGCTTATCAAATTTGCAGATGACACAAAGCTGAGTGGGATTGCTAATTCTGAAGAAGACAGAGTCAGGATTCAAAATTATCTAGATAGGCTGGAACAGTTGGGCTGAGACAAATAAAAAGACTTTCAATAGAGAGAAGTGCAAAGTCCTACACTTAGGTACAAAAAATCAAAGGCACAGATATAGAATGGGAGGGACTTGGCTTGACAGCAGCACATGTAAAAGGGATCTAGGTGTTCTGGTTGATCACAAGCTAAACATGAGCCTGCAGTGCGATGTGACTGCGAAGAAAGCTAATGCAATCTTAGGATGCATTAACAAAAGCATTGTGTCCAGATCATGGGAGGTGGTAGTTCCGCTCTATTCTGCTATACTCAGGCCTCACCTGGAGTACTGTGTCCAGTTTTGGGCACCACATCTTTCAAGGTATTGATGTCAAACTGACAGGCCTGTAATTTCCTGGGTCCATCTTTTTTCCCTTCTTGAAGATTGGGACAACATTCGCTCTTTTCCAGTCTTCCGGCACAACACTATTACTCCAGGACATCTCAAAGATTAGAGCCAGAGGCTCTGAAATAACATCTGCAATTTCTTTTAGCACCCTGGGATGCAAGCCATCTGCCCCTGGAGATTTCTATATGCAAGGTTTTAATTTCAGCCAAACTGAGGCCTGACCATGGAACTGCATTGGGACTGCATTGGATAGCAGCTAATGTTTTCTAGTTTTAGCTTTGATTACCACTTACACTGATTATTAATTTCATCCAACCAATGCTATCAAAGTTGAATGACTCATTTATTGTGGCATGCTGGTTTGAAGGGAATGCTAACTTTTTGCTTGTATTCTTCTGTATATTACTCAATCAATTCTCCACGTAGTCACTGCTTTTTAAGGATATGAAATATGTGTTTAATGTTGAATGCATATCACCCCATGTTCATTTTTAATGTCTGTCTTTTTTATATCTGCTGTATGTTTTACTAGATTTTGATTATTGTATACAAGCACTAATTAGCTTGTAGGATTGTCAGCTTGTCAGAGGACATTCACTTCATTTAGCATTTGTTAATTTTATCTCCTCTGGCCAATTCAACATCAAGGCTTGTGTGAAATAAAAATGGTACACTCACAGATATTCTGCACACAAAAGCTTATACCTTGAATAAAAATTGGTTGGTCTTAAAGGTGCCACTGGACTCAAATTTTGTTCTGCTGCTTCAGACCAACATGGCTACCCACCTAAAGATATTTTGAGGATAGTGTTATTTAAAGACCAAAAATGAATTTATCCCCACATGTATGTTTTCATTGTCATCTTAATGTGTATTTGTGAATGGTCATGCCACATAATATACATTTCATTCATGGATTATCATGGATGTAAGTTCTCCCTCATCCACACATACAAATACACACAGAAAGATGTGTGTAGAAACTACTTCCCTTTGGTACTATCCAAAGTGGTAGCAGTATGAGGGTGAATATCACAGTTAAGACCAAATGTCTGGGTCAGGGTTGATGGGGTAGGAAATATAGTTGGCCACATGGGATCATAGCATAATGTGGGAATGGATGCCACAGAGCCCTCTATGAGCGGCAACTTCCTTATCTGTTATTTTCCCAAGGTTTGATGCCAGATTTTTCCTGCTTTCCTAGCTTTCTTGACCCTCCTGAGGTATCCACAGTGTTTTTTTTTTCCAAACCTGCTTTGCTGCAAAGGTTTGGGGAAGATCACAGCAAGTCCTTGTTGGCTGCTGTGTGGATGAGAAATTTTGGATTTTACTGGAAGCCAATTTCCCCTTCTTCTGCACCTGTGGCAGCCATTTCTTCCCCCTGTCATTAGGGGGCTTTGTGTTTTTTAAATTGGCAATTGAATTTTATATAATATAATAAAATTATATATAATAATAATATATATATAATGTATATACAAAGTGTCTATCAGGTTCTCTGACCTTTCACTTTTTTGAAGTGCTTAGCCCCTTTCATTGTGGAGATATGCCTTTCCATTATATCTCCAGGGGCTAGAAAATTACTTTTTATAATCATATGCATTTGCCATTTTTTTAAAAAAATGCCACTCCCTATAATATGGGGAATGGACTTTAGAGGGGGACTGAGAACAGGGGAAATGTGGGGAAAACTGTTTTTGGAAGTCCCATTGTACCCCACTGTATTAGTAACTGACAGGGAAACCACAGGAGCCTGTCTCCATGTGGAAACCACATATGCGTAAGTCTTTGTGTGAAGAAGGCCTTCATCACCAGCAATTTCCACAATTGTTGTGGCTTGAAAAGGTGCTGCCAAGCACACCAATAGTTATGAACAGTATTGTGGTCTAAGTAGATGATATGGCATCCCCAATTCCACAATGGAGACATGGGGGCATTTTAGAGTTTGTTTTTAAATTCCTTAAATTCTGTGTAGGGACTGCAGTGTGGAGGAATCAGGGACTCCTATTCCCTCCCTTGCACCATTTTCAAGGTCCAAAACAGTATGCTGCAGTTTTGAATTGGGCTCCCATGCTGACTAAAAATGTTAAAGAACAAACTCTAAAATGGTGTGACATTCCGATGGTGAACACGGGAATGTGATATCATCTAGTTCAGTCCTCAGATCTTCTGCTTCGGTTATTATACTTGCCCATGCAAGCACATACCTTAAGGAAGTAATGGCCACTGTTCAAGTGACAAAAACTGTGGAAAGTGATCTTGGCCCCGGTCACATGGGCCGGATATCGCGGGGGGGGGGGAAGGCATGGCTGTTTGCCCCAGAGTGAACTACCGCGCGGCCGCTGGATCAAACGTCCCACCGACGTCCCGTGGTTCGGGGGGAGGTGCTGATCATACGTCAATCCTGTGGCGCAGCAAAGAAGCGGCGCGGTGGGGGTTGTGGGTTTTTTTTAACCGAAGGGTGCGCATGCACCATTAGGTGCTTGTGCACATCCCGTGGAGACTTTGAAAAAAACCCCTTTTTGCGACAGGACATGGGCGGGCGCCAGATGCCACAAGCTACCACCGGAAACGTGATCAGACACTTGCCCTTGCCCCGCGGTTTCCGGAAACTAGTACCTCGGAGGTACTAGTTTTTTACAGCACATCTTTGGTGGGAAGCCTCGGTTTCACCATGGGAGCTCTACACTTCCCAGATGTTGCAGTTTGATCGCACCCGCCCGGAAAATCTGCCTATCTTCCGTCTCTGTAGCGTGGCTAATGCACCGTGTGACCGCAGCCCTTAATTGTTTGTCACTTTGGTTTTTAAAGCACATTTCCTAGGGGTCTACATGTGCCCAGTAGAATTGTGGACTAACGAAGACTCCAGCATCAAGTCTTCTCCATTGCCACTCTCAACAAGTAAGTTGGGAGGTTTGGAAGGGAACAGGAACCTCACTGTGTTTCCCGGATACTAGGTAAGGAGATAAAAGTGGGGAAGTGGTAACTCCAGGCTAGGGATCCCAGCTCCCCAGTCCGGGCAGGGAATCCCTGGATTTAGAGTGTGGAGAGGGGAATCCTGCTCCAAAAAAACTAGAAGGGCAACCCCCGATGCAGCCATTTCAAGGCCAGTTTCACTCTTCCCTGCTTCTAATGGGGGGGGGGAAGCAAAACTGGCTGTGAGATCGCTGGCAGCCATTTGAGTGGTCCCTTTCGCTTAAAGGAACCACTGAAATGATTGTGTCAGGGGTGGAACTTCTGGCCCAAAATGTCATTGGGGGTGGGACTTCCCTGCACATGCCTGGAACACCTCCCAAATGCCCCCACCACCAAATTAAGGGGACCTGGCAACCCTACTCCAGGCCTATTATAAATTGAGTCTGGAGATTCACCCATCATTTGTTAAAAGTACTGTTTTACTGTCATGTACTTCTTCAGTGAATAATTAAATATAATTAGCGAGAACATTAGCCAGTGTGGCTTGAAGCATCAGGAATCCCCTTGACAGCTTTTGTTTGCTTCAAGTATTTTTACATACTTGCCATTGCCTGTGGATGTGTCACATATGAAGAACCCTAAGATCTACATGCATTTTATTGAAAACTCCAGGGCCATTATACGTGTGTCTTTAAATACAGACACAGAACCAAGTTGCCATGCTGTGCTTTGAACATTTACCTTTTCATCTTCCAAATGTTCTTGCAGGTAGCTGTACTTGAAAAAGAAATCTTATTTGAAAAGGTTCCCTTCTCAAAAAGCTCTCATCAGTGATTAGCAATTAAGACTTCTGTTGGTGTGGAAAACTAAAGTATACTACAACTGCCAATTATCTTCTCCCAAACCTTGTTCAGGGTTGTCCTTAGGCTCATTAATAGTATTCATTGGCTACCCAAGATGCCCATGTCTCCCCAAAGGAGGAAGGAAAAGAAGAAGAGCAGGCTCCTGATGCCATCTAGAGTTCGATCAGCTGGCTTCTGGCAGTAGGGGTGAGTGACTTCCACTCACCTCTTATAGGATGAGGGCCTATCCTTGCTTGGCCCCAGTGAGGGAGACTAATGGCAGGTGGACGTGATTCCAGGGCCCCATCCAGGACTTTTGCCTGGGGCCCCAGAATAACTAAGACTGCCTTTAGATCCATCTCTGTTAGATTGTCATTTAGCAATGATCCAGTGTTTTGATTCTGGAAAATAAATATCTAGAATGTTGTTTGTTGCTGCATCCATTCCTCTTGAACTCCTGTTTAAACTGGGGAAATTCTAAAGTTAATTGTGGAATTGGAGCACACATAATTCACCACTGTTTTGTTCTTTCTGTTCCCTTGCATCTTTCTTGTACTCTGTGTTGCCCATGCACATGTGAACAGGGTTCTTTTGATGTGGTGCTTCTAGTGATGCACAAATATCAACCATATGTACAATCCTATTTAATTTTTTTTGGGGGGGGCAGTATTTTATCAGTGCATACATGCACAGAGGTAGAGTAGAGGAGGTAAAATATACAAAGGAATGGAAGAACTGAAAGCTGTGGCAAATTAGAGCATGAACAATATTTGGAGATGTAAGATTAATCAATTGAACTTTCCTAGGGCAAAAGTTCGACAAGACCAAGTAATGTTAATTAAAAAATCTGGGAGAAACTACAATGAGGAGAGTTTTGGAACCATTCCTATACAGTTAGAGTCTTGCTCCTAAAGCAGCTAGGAGACAAACTCTTCAAGAAGCTTTCAGTCTAAATCTCATTGATGATAATACCTATAAGTTTCTGCTTAATCCCTACCCTAGGATACCTGTATTTTATGTTCTTCCTAAAGTTCACAAGAATGTTTCCCCCCTTCCTGGCTCCCCGATTGTATCGGGGGCCGGGTCCCTTCTAGAACTGCTATCCACTTATCTTGATTCATTTCTTCAACTTTTTGTAGAAAATACTCCTGCTTAATTAAAAGACACTAAAGACTTTATTTCCAAGACAGAGAAGTCTCCCACAATCTTCTTGCACTGCATCATCGGGTGTCTGTGATCTTACTTGGACTCCTTGAGAGTTGTGTATTTATCTTTTCGACTTGGTGTTGATTTCTTGTGATGCTTTTCCTTTTGGTGTGTATGTATGTATGTTTCCATTATTGTACAACATTTTTGGCAATCACTTTTGATAATCCTTTTGTAACTCTTTTCAATACTCTAAACACGTTAAATTTGTTTATGGTTTGTTCATTTATTCCATACATTACATCCAATATTGAGTGTTATTATATTTTGCATATACGGTGTTTATAGTCTTCTTCTTTGTGTTGTTTGTACACCATGGTTCTGTTTGCCTTTGCTTGCTTGCTTTGTAGGAGTTGTACAATCATTAGGGTGGGAAGTGCACAGTGAGCCTGGTGGGGCACTGCTTTTAAGCTGTCCAAGGTTTAGCTTTGGCAAGCTTAGCTGTAACTTCCTTTCATGTAGGCCAAAATGTTGCATCAAGGAGGATGTTGTCTTACTACAGCATCCCATGCCCCCCCCCCCAAGCCTACAGTTTTATGATGGAAATTGACTTGCTGTATTATTGTATCTCCACTAAATATATCACACAGAGCATAGCATGGTTACATATGAACAGACTCATCTATATCCATCTATATTTGCATACTTATTGAAAACCTTTCTGGAGAGTATTGGATAATCACTTAAATTAATCTCTCCATTTATGTAGGAAACCAGAACTATATATGCATAAAATACCATGAAGTTAAGCAGCTGAGAAGGTTCATATAGATAATGAAGTGCAAAATAAAGGCCAAGCATTGCTTCCCCCACAACACCCCCATCATCTCCCCTCTCCCTGCTTCAGTGCTATCCTTTTAAAAACCAATTCCTCTGGAAAGTTAATAAATGGGTACTGAAAGCGATTATTCTCTGAGATGATAACAGTGACATTTGGACTTCAGGATTAAAAGGTTGAAATAATTTCTCTCTGGAAAGAAATGAGGTTGCTTCTGACTAACACAAGGTACAAATATTATTGTGCTTGATTCAGGAGAGAACAAGTGGGGAAAACCTGGTATGTGAGGCTGTTAATTTTTGAGGCCTGCTCTGGAGTTAGCCTGTTGCTTAATGATTAGGTCAATTAGTACTAATAACTCAGCCCTGAAAAAATAACTTATTGACTGCCATGTCTTGCATGTCTCTTTGAGCCTGTTTTACATTTGATTTGGGTCTGTTAAGGGCATCCCAGTTGCTCAAGCAGACCCTTCAGCCACTGAAATTAAAACTTATGTTTTAGTTTAAGAAGCCATAAACTAGGGTCAAATCAATTGGTGACATTTCCCCCCCCCCTTTTACAAACAGGATCACACCTGTCATTCTCAGAACATACTCCTCCTGACAATGGTGATTAAATCCAACAGAAATATTACCATTAAGACTGATGCTTGTGTACGGCATTATAATATTAAAATTGCACCAAACATATAAAAGGCATGAGGTTGGGTAAAAATGGCATGAAAGAAACAAATAAACTGAGAATACCAGCAACAAAAATGGGCAAACAAACAAAAGGCTCAACAGAGGCAACATACAAAACAAAAAGAAAAAGGACATATATTTCTATTCCTCAGAATTCTTATAAGCAGCCACAGATCCACAGTTTTCTAAGTTCATCTCTCACAATGAAATCAATATTTTTTAATTAATCCCTGCTGGACCAGCGCAAGGCATGCTTTTGTGGTCTGGTCCTCCAAAAGCAAGCAAAGGCAGAGATCATCATCTAAATCTAGATCATGGTCTGAATTATACTTCTAAATCCCTCAATAACAACTTTGATCAACAAATAAAGAAATATATGACTAAGCAACCTTACTAAAAGGTGCTTAAGATTAATAGTATAACCAACAGTTTGGTGTAGTGGTTAAGTGCGCGGACTCTAATTTGGGAGAACCGGGTTTGATTCCCCACTCCTCCACTTGCACCTGGCTGGATGACCTTGGGCAAGCCATAGTTCTGATAAGAGTTGTTCTTGAAAAAAGAGCAGTTTCTGTCAGAGCTCTCTCAGCTCCACCTACCTCACAGGGTGTCTGTTCTGGGGAGGGGAAGGGAAAGGAGATTGTAAGCCACACTGAGACACCTTTGGGTAGTGAAGGGTGGGGTATAAATCCTATCTCCTCTTCTTCTTTTCTTTTCAAGATGAACCACTGGAATTATTCCACTGAAATTAAGAAATTCATGTCATCTGATATCAAAATGAGCAACAGTGGTGAGAAAAAGGGACTAGTATTGATATTTATGTACTTAAAAAATGGGAATAGGACTGTTACACTGTACTCTTCTAGTGTGGCAGGCTTTTCAAGAATGTAAATCACTGCTCTTGGAACTGCCCATAGGCAAGGATGTTCTCAATTTTTGCAACCATTCTGTTCTGACTCAACTCCCTTGCTTTTATGTTATGTTTCCCTTGTGGAAGTCCATCTCACAGTATTTTTAATTGTTGCACAGTTTTGGGGGGAGGGGTGAATCAAATGTACCCTGTCAATTTACTCATTTTAATTCTTCATAATTAATTGAAGAACAGGCATTTTTTTCTAGTCGGACTGTGGAGCCACAATTGTGGTTTCAAAAATTGACATACCCATTGAATAGCATTGTACATTATAACACCTGAAAGTCTATTCTTTATCAAATCTAGGCGATTTCTACCATGTCACATCTGGCACAGAGAAACTACATTATTACAGATGTAACCAGGGTAAATGTAATTAAAACTCAGTGTGAAATTACTAATAGAACAATTTTTTTAAAAAATAATAATTTAAAAATGGAGATGCAAAAGAAATTCTCATGTTTGTCTGCTTAACATAAGAACATGAGAACATAAGAAAAGCCATGTTGGATCAGGCCAGTGGCCCATCCAGTCCAACACTCTGTGTCACACAGTGGCTAAAATGTGCCATCAGGAGGTTCACTACTGAGGCCAAAACTCCAGAAGCCCTTCCACTGTTGCCCCCAACCATCAAGAATACAGAATATCACTGCCCCAGACATAATATTCCATCTATACCTTGTGGCTAATAGCCACTGGTGGACCTCTGCTCCATGTTTATCCAGCCCCTTCTTGATGCTCTGTATGCTTGTAGACACCACTACTTCCTGTAGCAAGTGCATCCCACATGTTAATTACCCTTTGGGTGAAGAAGTACTTCCTTTTATTTGTTCTAAGCCTACTGCTCATTAATTTCATTGAGTGCCCTAATCTCTTTAACCTTTCTTCATAGGGAACATTGTTACCACCAGTGGCCCTCCTCATTGTTGAGAAAAATTAGCTATGAGACACAGGAGGCCCGAGGAGTACCAGGGATGGCCCACCTGTATATACCAAGGTCTAGTCCAGTTGGAAGACTCCAGATTTGAAGAGTAAATCAAATAGTTTTTATTGAAGAATTCCCCTGATTAAGACTTCCGGTTGATGACGGCACACTCATGGACTCACCTCCCGGGCTTCCCGGGGGTGTCTCCGTGCTCTGGCAGAGGGAGGGGGTGAGCAGGCTCATTAACCCCCCATAGGGGCTTGGCGAAGGGTCCCTGGCCAAGGCGCTTTGAGGGGGTAGCCTCTTCGATGGCTGAATGCCAGAGAATTGAGGCTCCCCCTTGCTCCAGTGGTTCGTCCAGCTGAGAGACCGAATGGTACAAGTGAAGCTAGCCGGGTCAAGCGTGGGAGATCAGGCATCAGAAATGATGAATGTAGTGGGGTCGGAAGACCAACTATGAACGTGAGTCAACTGAGATAAGATTTTTAAAAGAAAAGACGCTCCCTACCCGACGCGGCGGAATGGCAGAAGCGAGCGAGGGAGGGACGCCTTCCATGCGTAAATCACTGAGCGAAAGGGGGGGGGGAGCGGGAGAATAAACGTGTGATTGCCCAGAAGTACTCACCCAATCGAGCTATACAGTTAAGCGCATATTCAGAGGCTTTAAAATGTTTTCGTGAAAGTAAACAAACAGGGAAAAGATGGCGGGGAAGAGGGACAGAGACAAAGAGAAACTTTAAAAAATGAAACCAGAGTCCCCGAGACCGGAAACAACCAGTGAGATGACCAATGGCTGAGGTCATGCACCCTCTACTGGAACAGCTCAATGTCTTTAAAGAGCAGATGTTGGTGGTAACAGCGAATATAACAGCGCAGCAAAAGCAGCTTGCAGTTGTAACAACAATCATCACTGCTCAACAAACGCAAATAACGGACTTGATCCAAGTAATGAAGCAGGATGCGGAGAAAGTAAAGGAAATGGCTGAGACAATGCAGAAAGTGAGGAAGAAAGTGCAAAAATTGGAAAAGAAAACTGTTTCTTTGGAAGATCAGATGCTGCAAGTGCAAATGGATAAGGCCAACATGGTCCTGCGCTTCCAAGGGGTGCCAGAGAATAGAGGAGAGAATCGTAAAGAACTGATGAGGGAGCTACTTGCCCCAGCAACAGATATAAAGGCGGAATTGTTACTCAACGACATGGATGTGGCCTACAGGTCATATTCAGGATATATAAAGAAAAATAATCTGCCTGGGGAAATTGTAGTAAGATTCTCAAAGAGGCACATCAGGGATGCTATCCTGAAAGCAGTGGCTGTGACACCCCTGAAGATGGGGGAGAATGCGGTCAGAACGCTAAAGGATATTCCATTTGAAGTAAGGCAATGGAGAAAGAAATACAAAGAACTTGTGCTCTTCCTCCAAACAAATTCAATTGGATACAAATGGCTATTTCCAGAAGGAGTAGCATTTAAGATCAAAGAGAAGAAGGTTAAGATTGACTCTGTTCTTAAAGCTCAAGAATTTCTAAAGGAGCAGCTGGGAAGGTCAGAGGAAGAGAAAAAAGAAGAAGACAGCAGGTCCAGCGGCGAGCTGGAAACTGGTTCATCTGGCGAGGACTCTTTGTCTGAGCAGGGGGCAGAAGCCCCGAAAAGTCCCTACAAACTGCGGAAAAGAGAGAAGAAGAAGAAGTAAAGGCTGAAGGACTCTGAATTGTGCCTTTGAGAACTATGGTTCCAGGGGATGATGGGGGGCACTGTTATTGGCCAATTAAATATAAATGGGGAGGGTTAAAAGTTCTAAAAGATTGACACAGTTCATAAGAAGTACAAAGATGATAAGTTTGGATGCTAAAAAAAAAGAAGAAAAAAGCTAGAGGATCTCCTTTCTTGGGTTTTTAGTCAGTAGTGGGTTCTTTACTTTCTCCCTTATATGTGGTTTTCCCCTCCCCCTTTTCTGTTGTAGTTTTTTGTAGTGTTAAAAAAATCAATTAAAAAAATCACCTCCGGGGGCTCAAAAAAAAAAATTCCCCTGATTACAATCACACTAAGCATTCAAGAAAGAGCATGCAATTCAGAACTAAGGAAACAGATGAGATGATGTGCAGAAGTCCGTGGAGAAAAGATTATGACCCAAACAAAGTTTGGGGGTGAACTGCCAGTTGGCATCTGGGCAGACACACTGAGGCTGAGCTCTGAGTGCTATTTTTATACCCAAAAACATGTCCAGAGGGCTTGCTAATGTGCAGGGTCCCTCAGAACAAAGAAGTGAGTGGATTAATCAATCCAAGGTATGATGGGATTAATGCCCGTTGATGGCCCTACCGGAGCTGAAATGGAAACCCTTTTGCAGAGCTTTGGATAGCTCTGTGGCTCAGACTAAGAGTATCCTCCTTGGCTTGGCTTTGTGGGTCTCTGGTTCAGGTCAGAAGTGGGATGCCCCCCTATTTGGGTCTACCCACAAGTAAGGCAGTGCCTCTGGGCTACAAGATGTTTCACCCCCTTAATCATTTTAGTTGCCCCTTTCTGCACATTTTCCAATGCTATAATATCTTTTTTGAGGTATGGTGATCAGAACTATACACAGTATTCCAAATGAGGCCACACCATAGATTTATACAGGGGCATTATGATGCTGTCTGATTTGTTTTCAGTCTCCTTTCTAATACTCCGCATCATAGCATTTGCCTTTTTACTGCAGTCACACACACTGAGTCGACATATTCAGCGAGTTATCTACCACAGCTCCAAGATCTCTTTCCTAGTCAGTTACCACCAGTTTGGACTCCATCAATGTATATTTATAATTACAATTTTTTGCTCCAATGTGCATTACTTTTCACTTGCCCATGTTGAACCTCATTTGCCATGTTGATGCCCACTTGCCCAGCCTTAAGAGATCCCTCCAGAACACCTCACAGTCCTCCCTTGTTCTCACCGCCCTGAACAACTTAATGTCATCTGCAAACATGGCCACTTCACTGCTTACTCCAAACCTAAAATCATTAATGAACAAGTTAAAAGCACTGAACCTATTACCAAGCCCTGTGGTACCCCACTGCTTATCACCTTCCACTGTGAAAATTGCTCGTTTATACTCACTCTCTGTTTCCTGTTAATTAACCAGTTTTTTTAATTCCCAAGAGGACTTGTCCTCTTATCCCATGACTGCTGAGTTTACTTAGGAGGAATTTTATCAAAAGCTTTCTGGAAATCTAGGTAAACAGCATTTACTGGCTCACCCTTGTGTTCACCCCCTCAAAAAACTTTAAAAGGTTAGTAAGACAAGATCTTCCCTTACAGATTAAAACCATGGTGTTCTGTATGATTTCTTCTGTACCACAGTATAGAGAAAGTGTAATTAAATTTGACAATTGCTTTTCAAATGTCAAACAGCATAACTTTCTATTATTATCCTACAATAATTTTTCTATCATTTGTTTTCCCTTTTGTTACCCTTTTAAGATTCCTTTACTGTCTATTTCCTTTTCACATGAATACCATCATGGTCCCTGCTAGCTGTGTTACCTTAGAAGCTCTTTCCAAGGATTCTTCTGCAGTCAATAATAATATTACTGCAACTGTTGGCCAGCTATGCCTAATGGATAGTTTACGTGTGTTATCATAATGGGTATGGATTTTTCAGAAATAGCCCCCTGTTGGCTTTCTTAACTATGCATGGGAGCTTGGAAAAGGTGATTCTGCTCAGCTGAAAAGAAGAGGAAGGCATGTGTTTATGCATACACGTGTTTTAACCAAAACAATAATAACCTGATCACATTGATCAGTTTAAAAGCTTTGGTACCAAAAGAAAAAGAGAAGAATGACATAAAAACATTTCACTTGTTTATTTGTGTATTTACCCTACTTTTCTCCCCAGTGGATACCTAAAGAGGCTTACAACATCTGACCGAATAAAAATGTTTATTCTGGAATGGGAGGGGAGTCTCATTTTACAGTTGCATCCACTGATGCCCAAAGCAGATGAGAAGGATAATTTTACACCTCATTGAAAAGAGATTTAATAGAAAGAGTTACATTCCTTCTTCTAGTTTTCCATAGGGAAGGAAAAAAGCAGTAGAGAATAATGCAAGTCCACTCACGACTCTGGAAAGTAGAAAGGATATTTTAATACTTCACATACAGGAATTCAGATGTCAGAACTACATTTGAGTCCAGTGGCACCTCCAAGACCAGGAAAGTTCAGTTTTGGGTATAAGCAAGAACTGATACTAAGCATTTGTAAATGCACACTTCCTCGGAAGGGTTTGTCACTGAAGAAAGGAAAAGAGAGGACCCCAGAAGCCTTTCCAACTCATGGGAGATTCAGCACTCTATTGTGAGTAATATTTCCAGGAAAAAGGGGGCTGTAAAATGAATAGATTACAAGGACTTACATAAAGAGATATAGCAGCTGTTTCTGTTTCTAAAGCTGCTCCCTGATAAATTATCAACCCAGGAATAGAACAGTTTCCATTGTGTGTTAATTATGAGTATATTTAGCAAGTGTTTGGGGAAACTACACCTGTTGGATTTCTCCCTAGACACATCCCTGAAGCCCAGTTTCTAGCTGGAAGACCAAAGCTATGTATGGATGCATGGAACCTCATTTCTAAGCAAATGTAATATGTGAGACTCTATGATTTGTTTACTGTTAACAGCTGTGGCTTAACTTACCAATTTCCATGCTTTTTGGAGCATAAATGAATTTGTAAGTGGCTTAACTCCTTGCATAAGCAAAACATTTTTTGATCCTCAAATTAAGACTTATTAAGCAGGGCAAGAAAAATTCTAAAGGGCCCTTTACAGAAGCATGAAGAGAAGCAGTGGAATAGAGCTGCAAACCCAAGATAATTTCCATCTATTACTGACAGCATGTTTGCTTTCCCAGCCTTGCAACACGTGGTGTTAATTGCTTGCCATAAAAAGCAGTGTACTGTACCACAATGCTGACTAACACAATGCAAAATATTTACTGTTCAAAGATGAGATGCAATTAACATGGAGGGCTCACCAGTGAAGGAGGTCTCATCACTGGCATGAGTGTGCATTAGCTCAGCATAGCCTGGAATTTCCAAAGCAAGCTATTAAAGTTGAAAACTTCATTTTCTGCTCATACGTAATCATGGATTTTACACACATGCCCACCAGTCTCCACTTAATCTCACCCATGAAATCATAGCTCTTTTAAAAATATCTTTATATCAATCTGCTGGGGGAAAAGAACCTCATAGAAAATCATCATGGAACTAGAGTTCACATGTAATTCTAACTATAAATGTTCAAGGTTAGTTGGTTCCACAAGGAGAATTTTTTCTAACATCTATTCCTTTTGTAGCACTTTTTAAAGTAGCAAGCAATTCAGTCAAATCCCTGTAGACACAGACAGTGTTTCAAATAATGGCTGCATAGACATCTACTGCTCCTCATACTCATTAGCTTTAAAAGATGCAAGTTCCTTAACAACCCACAGACTTTTTTTCTTAGTAAACTGGAGTTTGGCAGCTGAACTGTGAAATTCTAACTTTTAATATTAAAATAATAGACTGTTTTTCACAAATTCCCCAGACAATAACTGGAGGATTTGGTTTTCTTTACTCCTATCACATCTCAGAAAAAACATACCATGGTCAGAAATGATAAAATGGAATTGCTGGCAGAAAAGCAAGCACAAGAAGTTATGGAGGCTCCACTACTCTTCCCATTCCTAACTTCACTCAAATTTGTGTTGGTAAAATCTACACATCATTAGCGACAGTGAGACATATATTGCCTACAGTCATGCTGCTTATCTCTATCAGCGGATTTGAATTTTAATAAAGTCGGTTTTATAAGTAACTATTTCCAAATTGGCATCTTCTCGTTTAATAGCCTCCATGTTCCTTGTACGTATTCAGAAGCCCATCGGCTTTGTTTCTTTTCTTTTTTTTTAAAGATTCAGAAACTTTTCTTACTGAATTATTGACAGAATTCGAAAATAACTTCTGAATTTTATAATGTTCTTGACAAGTAGATAATCCCAAACATGACTGTTCTTTAACTGCTGAGAAAAACAGCATAAAGAGCGACATCCTAAAGATCTCTGCTTGAGCTCACTTTGGCTTCCCCCTGGCCATCAGCAGCCTACCAGGAACTTTCCCAGTATTTCATGTATTGCTTCACTTCAGCACCATAGTATAATGTATGTTGGACTAGGACCACTGTGCCAGTCATTCTCTCAGTTTAAACTATCTTGCAGGGTTGATAAGATAATACAATGGAGGAGTGGAGAATCAGAAGGTCCTTGGATGAAAAACAGAATAAGCTATACTAAATAAATGAATAATATAATCTAATAACCATATATTAAATATGACAAAAAAGAGGCATTCATGGTCATTAGAGGCATAGACTGATTTTCCCCAGTCCAACTTCAAAGGGAGCTAGGGGCTGGATTGGCTGGCTAGGATGCAGCCATCCAATGGCAAGGCAGGCAGAATGATTATTTCTCCCTCACCTTGTGTGTCAGCTTTTGCTGCTTGCTCCACCTTCCAAAAGAAAGGCGAAAACAATTCAGAAGCAATAAACAGAACCAACCTGGGAAAGAAATCCTCAGCATGATGCCAGGATTGGGGGTCGACTACAGGATTTTGCACAGGTCTGGAAACAGACTACCTCACATTGTTGGTTCTATCAATTGTGGAGTTTGGTTACAGTGTAACGATATGAGCTTATGTTT
>NW_015167119.1:296309-297379 GCF_001447785.1 Gekko japonicus | reverse complement strand
CAAAATACTGGCTCTTTTTTCATATGTGGGGGTCTTGTAATATAACTAAAATATTTGGTTTGGATTCATGAGATATTACAAAAAATATTAGAAACAAGTATACGATTTGTACCAGAATTGTTTTTATTAAATATTATACCAGATAGATTTTAAAAACCAGATGCTTATATGATTATACATGTTATAACTACGGCTAGGATTCTGTATGCAAAATATTGTAGGAAAGAAGAAGTCCCATCAAGAGAAGAAATAATTTACAAACTATCAGAATTGGCAGAGATGGACAAACGAACTTTACAATTATAAGATAAAAAAGAAGAAAATTTCGAAAAAACACGGTCAAGACTTTATAAATGGATTGAGGCATATTTGAGAAGATGCATACTAAATTACAACACATTAAAATTACCAAATTACTATTCTGGCATGTATAATATTAAAGCTGTTAAGGTGCCTGAAAGAACGATACTTTGTATGTAAAACATTGAACAGTTACAATAAGCACAAGCTTCTTGTTTGTTTTGTTAGTATGTCTTGTGATGTTTGTCCTCTTTTTTGTATAAAACTCATAAAAACATAATAATAATAATAGCAATAACAACAATAACAACAACAACAACAACAACAATAATAATAATAATAATATAAAAAGGCTGAGGTAAAATTGTGTGTGTGTGTGTGGGGGGGGGGAGAATGGAAGCAAAGGCTGAGAAAGAGGAGGTGTGGTGGTTTTTTCCTCCTGCCTCCTCCAACTACAGCTCAGCAAAGATTGGTGAAGCCACTACATTGGGAGGGCAGAGCCGAGCAACCATCACTGCCACCGCTGCAACAAATAGCTTTGCATTTTTTCAAATGGCAATGGAGAAGGGGGTTGGCGAGAGCAGGTGCTTGGAGTAGTGGTTTGCTGACAAAGGGATGGGGGCCAGTGGGGCAGAGAGGAGGAGGAGGGATGGCATGTTGTTCAGGAGGCAACTGGGCAGTACTGTGCATGTCTCTCTGAGAAGAAAGACCTCCCAGCCTTGGAAGAAAGGGAAGTAGTGAAGGGAAAAAGGGGTGCCAATGTTGCTGCT
>NW_015167119.1:294317-296292 GCF_001447785.1 Gekko japonicus | reverse complement strand
TCTGCAGATTCAGGAGGCAGAGTGTTGGGGCAGGTGAAGGATGGTGACCCTCCTTCTGCCCCTCACCTGTTCTCAGCCTGTGAGGAAAAAGAGGTCACAGAAGGACAAAAAGTACCCTCTGGAGGTTTTAGAAACAGCTTTTCTGTTAGGCCTTCCCCTCAGTCCCACCACTTCTGTGGGAAATGCAGGAGGGATGAGAACTGGGGGTGGGGGGACCAGGAGAGCCAGATTCAGACACCCCCTCCTTCTGAGCCAGAACCCTGTCATCTAGGTCACCCACGGCCGGTTGCTCAGCTTGGCCCAGGTGATGGTGGGGTTGGGGCAGTGGAGATGGGAGTCTGATGTGCCTCCTCAAGATCCTCAGAATGGGGGAAGAGGGGAAACAAAGAGCGAGAGATGGACTGTAGTTGTGCTCGGCTGCTGAGACTGGGCGTTTGTGGTGCGTGTGCTGAGAACCTGCCTTATTTACTTGCAAGGACAATGACTCATTTCTTAGGAGTGTGATATATATAACAACTAACTAGTTTGTGTGGAAATGTAAGATACCTCTCCTTTTATGGTATCCCTTGGAAAAAAACCCTAGTCTTGTATATGATTAAGTACGTTTATTGGGGCTTTTGTGGGTCCCCAAGTAAATCAATTGCTTTCACTGCTAGGAATTGACTGCTTTTGTTTGCATTTTGAGTTAAAAAATAATATTGTTAATTGGGTTTGCCTATGTCCTTTATATATCTCTGGTACCTGGTATTACATTTTATGGCACACATGGTCTGGCCCGACAAATTAACATTTATGTTAGATCTGGCCCTCTGTCTTAGAAAATTTTGGCCTTAATCACAATGCTTAGCGCAATAAAATCACTGTTATCCTGAAGAAAGGGGAGCGTGTGGAAAGTTACCTGATACCATCATAGACAAATGGTTAAATCTTGGCAGGGCGTGGGAAGTTCCATTGGGCAGAGGTGCATGGGGGGGGGCCTGCGGGGTTAGAGACACTGCCTTCCAGGAGGAAACCAAAACAAATAAAGGACTTACTTCAAAGTTACCTGGAATTCAACTCTGTTTTCCCTTATAGTAAAAAAAGAGAACAAATGGAAACAGAAAAGAATTCTAATTAGCTATTATTTTTAAAAAGACAATATTGGTGCATTCTTCTGTACTACTCTGCACGTGAAAATACACTTTCTGATACAATATAAATATACACAGTGATGACAAAGAGCAATCAAGTGTTTAGACTCTGAATACAAGTGAAGCCTTTTCTTATCTTTCATTACATGAAGTTGAAACAAAGAACTTATTTTAAAATATATATTCAGCCTCTGAACAACCAGAGTCATAAGAGAACTTTTCAGGTAATCTTGAATGAATCTGATGTCTGATCTTCACCAGAGCAGCTTACTAGTAGCAAACATAGCGTTTCCAAAGAGGTGCATTTCTCCTTAAGTGTTAGCTGTCAGACTGCATTATACAATATCACATGTGTTACATTGTGTCCCGTTAAATCATGTTTTGTGCTGATGTGATGCAACAATACATTATATACAGGGATGGCAATGTGACAGGTGATATCTGTTCGCAATTTGGGT
Organism: Gekko japonicus; assembly: GCF_001447785.1. Lineage (NCBI taxonomy): Eukaryota > Metazoa > Chordata > Lepidosauria > Squamata > Gekkonidae > Gekko > Gekko japonicus. The sequence continues at coordinate 294,704 of NW_015167119.1, read as the reverse complement.
GTGAGGTGGTATTTCTGAATGTATGCCAGTTTTTTAGCTGAATGGCTATATGCAAGAAACATCTTTGGTATAAGCACCTAAAAACTTAATCTCTGTCTCAACCCAGCTTTCTTTGAATCCTTACTGTTTCCCTAAGAAAAAGAATAGTGCCAAAGGATTTTAAAATTTTATGACCATTGTATGTCTAATCTCTCCTTATATATAATTGAATAAGAACATTCTATATGAACATTCTAAATTTCACCCCTTTAGTGTTAGGCCGGAAAAACTGCCACTCAGTAACACTGGCTGGGTTGACTGGCTGCTTTGTGCAGTCCCGCCCAGCGTTCCAAGGTTATTTGCATATGGAAGCTGATTGGACAACACTCTATTCCACACCTCAAACTC